>NC_133325.1:794902473-795202473 GCF_042186555.1 Aquarana catesbeiana
TTGGCTCTTTTTCCCTCTGCCCATTTACGTGCTGTAGTAAGTGCTTATAGCTCTGCCTCCTGTGTAGACATCACCGGTGTTAAGGCTTCAGCTTGTAGAACAGTGTTTTCAGTGGTGACCGCGTGTCCTGTGCGGTCACGGGGGTGACAAGTCAAGACTCTACTCCTCCTCCTCCTTTCCCCCCTCGAGAAGTGGAAGAAGGGTGGTAGGGTTCAGTGCTTGACAACTTAATAGAGTAATGCTGTCTAGTAGGAGGGAACACAGGAGTCTCAAGTGTCTGGTAGTGGACAAGTGTTTCGGCTGGATCTTGGTTGAATATGGCAACAACGTCATGGGGAACAAGCAGAACGAGGCAGTGTCCGAGGACCAAGTTCAAAGTTTTGTCAAGCAAAGCTTGTGTAGCAAATCCAGCTCGCAGACACAATAGGCCTCCTCTTGCTACCGCATCCAGCCGACAGGAATAATATCCTATGGGGCGTAGGCTGATGCCGTGTGATTGGGTGAGTACACCTGCAGCATGTCCCAGACGTTCGGATACAAAGAGCTTGAGCGTTTTGTCGTAGGCTGGGAGCCCTAGCGCCGGGGGTGGCGCACTCAAGGGTTTCAAACTTTAGATATTTCTTCAGGAGACATCTGGAAGGGTCTGATTGCAGAGCATCAGTAGGAAGGCTTCTGGAATCCATGCTCTGCACTAGGAAATTAGTCCAAGGAAGGCATGAAGGGATTTCTGACCTTGTGGCAGTGGGGTGTCAGAGATTACTTGCACCCTGTCTTCAGTGGGGTGTCGTGTCCCATGGGACAAACGGTGTCCAA
Organism: Aquarana catesbeiana; assembly: GCF_042186555.1. Classification (NCBI taxonomy): domain Eukaryota; kingdom Metazoa; phylum Chordata; class Amphibia; order Anura; family Ranidae; genus Aquarana; species Aquarana catesbeiana. Next base: position 794,903,287 of record NC_133325.1, read on the forward strand.
GGAAAATGACAGGTGTTGAGCACCACTGCAATTTGGGCTTTGAGACTTTGCAGCCCTGGTTGGCAAGATAGCACAACAGGCTTTCTGAGGTGACTTCAACAGGGGGTAAGTCAGCTGCACAAAGGAGAAGGTCATCAACATGTTGGAAGAGAATCACTTCCGGGTGTTCCTTTTGTCATGTGTCAAGGATGATAGCCATAGCTTTTGCAAACTGGCTTGGAAAGTTCTGTGCCCCTTGTGGCACAACTGTTTAGGTATGTTGCCGTTTCTTTCCGTGGATGAATGCGAAAAGGTACCAGCAGAAGGGGTGAGGGTGGACACTGAAGAAAACGTTTGTAAGGTCCACCTCTGTGAGGTATTTTGCAGTCAAAGGCATCCACAGTAGGTACCTGGTTCTCTTTTTAGGATTCTCTTCTTGGGGTTATTGTGGTTTCCGGGGCAATGAAGCGCCCTCTTTTAGCTTGACTGAAACTGGTGGCACCTTTAAGTTACCGTTGTCTCCCGGTCCTGTGGACCATAGGCACGCAGGGATTCTGTCAAATACTTCCTGCAGTATTGAACTTGAAGTTTTTTTCTTCATTAAGTGTCATCAGGAGAGGCAGAGAACACAAAGCAGATGAGTCTTCTAAAGATAGGGGAGTATGTAACTTCACCCCCCTTCAGGCGTGTCCTGATTGAGGCCTGTAGTCTGGACAACACATCAGCTCCTAGTAGATTCAAGGGACATGTAGAGGACACCACAAATCTGGCAAGCAAATCAGGAAGTGGAAAGGAAAGAATTATTAGGCAGGTTCACCGCTCTCAACACACTTTTGGCTGCACCCCTGTCAATGAGGAAAGTGGTAGGTTTTTCGTCTGGGACATCTTGGGGCTCTGCATTCTTTCCTTATGTGACCCCGTTTCCCACAGTTGTAACAGGTGATCCTTTCCCTGGTATTGAGCAGTGGTGGTGGACTAGTGTAGGCGGGATCTTCATCATGGGTTACCATGAGGGGCGTTGGTTTTTTACCTTTTTGATTTTCTATACCTCTGGCCACCAACAATAAATCAGACATTTTCATTGAACGGTATTCAGGGCGGGCCACCATCAGGCCTTTTCTGATATCCTCTCTGAGCCCTGAAACAAAAGCAGTTGATAACATGTGTGTGTGTGCCTTTATGAGTCTAGCATGATACTTCTTCACAGACTCCTCTTTATCTTGGGTAATATCTTGGATTGTGGTCTTCTGATCCGTCAACTTCTCCTTTGCCCAGTCGTGGAGTTGTGCACAGAACTCCACGCCTGAGGTGTAGGAAGTGGCACTTGTCAGGCAGGCATCATTGAAGGCCATCTGCATGACTGGCCAAAAGACATATCCTGCTTTGATTTGGCATAGGCTGATCAAGTCTCTCCAGGCAGCTGAGTAAGTTTCTTGTATCTGCACTATCCTGTGGTAGAAAGGAATTGGCTGCTTCTCTGGGTCAGGCAGACTTGTCACTAAGGCCGCTGCTTGTGATAGAGTAAAAGCGACATACATCACTGGTGCCCCTTCTGGTAACCGAGACTGTTGTTGGGGCGGGGGCTGACAAGAGGCACTGTTCTTTACGGTTGCCAGCATGTGTTTGAGATCCTCTCGGAACTGAGAGTCTGGAGCCGGATTGGGGGTTAAATCAGTGGGTGGCCTTGCTGCCTGCTGTCGGGCTTCCCACTCAGATGCTTCTTCATCATTAACATATCCGGCCTGGGAATGTGATGCTCCCGTATTGGGGAAGACAGGTGTGTGGTATGAACCATCTTGGTTTAAAACAGCGAGGGCTGGGTACAGGCTGTTTAAGCTTACTGGGTGTACCAAGATGGCCGCCGGCAGGAAGTGCACTGGACTGGGTAGAAAGTGAAGGCATGGGTGCACTAAGATGGCCGCCGGGCTGAGTTGTCACAGTGGGTTGTGCTTGGGTGGTGAGAAAGGAGTGGTTGTTAGACGGAGGGCAGTGCTGTCCCTCCCCTCCTTTGTTTAAAGTTCCAACATATCATCAGCTATACATACATAATACAATCGCCATCTTTCTTAACTTCCTTTATCCAATTTTCTTTATCACACAGGATTTTTCTCCCTGTTTCTTCTGCAACATAACTTTCGTCACTTCTTTCAACTTTGTTAACTATTTCAACATCTTCTTCTCTCCTTCTTTACAATATCACTTTCATTACAATATCACTTTCTGTTTCTCGGCTAACGGCTTGAGAGGGGAATACATACAACCAAGGAGTTAATATTTTTCTCAGCGTTCTTATCAGCAAATTCCTTCGGTGTGGGCACATAAGACTAATGTACAGTTAATCTCAGAACAAGAACAAACACATCAGGGGTAGTGAGGAGCTACGGCCCGCGACCCAACAGATCCTTCGGGTAGCCTCCTTCTCTGACTTTCACCAGTCCCCACCCCCTCTCATGTATAGCAAACAATAGACCACAGATACACTCAGGACAGGACATTACACCTGCCACTCTCTGAACCGTAAAGCCTCAGCAGGCTAAGATAACCGTAAGGGCAGACCACCCTGCAAAAAATAAACCCGTTTATAGACGTTTTTTCTACAGCTCTACACCAAGAGGCCGACAACTCTTCTTGGGGTGAGTCCTCTGTAACGCTTTCAGACTGCAAAGCCAGCAGCTGAGATAACCCTCAAAGGTTCCTTGAACCTAGAGTACACCCGTCTATAAACGACTGCTACAAGGAAACTATCTCATCCCAGAGGCCGACAGCTCGTCTGGAGATGAGACCATACATTCACGCATGTAGCACTTTTAGACTGCTGAGTTTCGTAGCCCAAAGAATGGCAGACAGTGAACAAATACAGTCAGCAGAAACCCATCGGCAGGTTCGTTAAAACAACCTCAGGCGAGGAAATACCTGCCTCTAAAACAGTCTCAGCATACCGACAGAATCCAGCCGTCAACCGAAAGATAAGAGAGTCGTACAGTGGTAAGAATATCAATCAACTCACCGGTACTGTTAGGGCTGCGCAAACCCCACTCTCATTAATCAGTTAACGCCCGAATGCTTGTCGCGGTATAACTTCGACCGTAGCCTGAGATCCCGGGTTTTCGGCACCATCTGTTATGGTAATGATTTAAGAGCTCCAATCGAGCTCAAGGTTATCTGCTGCTGTCTCTAATTTTGAAAGTGGTGATATGCATGCATATAAAAGTAAACACACTGAGACACGCTCAGTTTCGTTACTGTTATGCCGCGTACACACGGTCGGACTTTTCGTCTACAAAAGTCCAACGGACGCTGACGGACTAAAGCTGGCTGGTAATCCGATCGTGTGTGGGCTTCTCCGGACTTTCAACGGACTTTTTTAGCCTCAAATCCGACGGACTTTAGATTTGAAACATGCTTCAAATCTTTACGTCGTAAGTACGACGGACCCCGAAATCCGCTCGTCTGTGTGCTAGTCCGACGGACAAAAACCCATGCTAGGGCAGCTATTGGCTACTGGCTATGAACTTCCTTATTTTAGTCCGGTGTACGTCATCACGTACGAATCCGTCGGACTTTTGTGTGGTCGTGTGTAGGCAAGTCCGTTCGTAAGAAAGTCTGCCGCAAGTCCGCCGAAGGTACGTCGGAAGTCTGTCGGACAGGCTGTCGGACTTTTGTAGACGAAAAGTCCGACCGTGTGTACGCGGCATTACACTTCTAATTTATTCAAGGCGGTGTTAATGTTTTATACACACAAATACGTCATTGCTATGTCAGTCTAATAGGTACATCTCATTGGTCAAGATAGAAAAGAAGATGGATAATTTTCATAACGAGGTTTGGCTCTCTTTGTTCTTATCTCCAGTTCCGCGTTCTTCTGTGTGTGGGAGGTAGGGGGTACACGCCATTTTGAGAAAATATAGGAACAGAGCAAATCTGTATACTTATATAATGAGTAAGGAGAAAAATATGTATGCACATAAGAAAATAGACATTTTCAGATTACTATTATTATTATCTACATCACATTCCTTCACAATACCTCTGGTCATAGATGGGTCACGTGTCCTTCTGTCCCTCATACCTCTGGTGATAGATGGGTCATGTGTCCTTCTGTCCTTCATACCTCTGGTCATAGATGGGTCACGTGTCCTTCTGTCCCTCATACCTCTGGTCATAGATGGGTCACGTGTCCCTCATACCTCTGGTCATAGGTGGGTCATGTGTCCTTCTGTCCCTCATACCTCTGGTCATAGGTGGGTCACGTGTCCTTCTGTCCCTCATACCTCTGGTGATAGATGGGTCATGTGTCCTTCTGTCCTTCATACCTCTGGTCATAGATGGGTCACGTGTCCTTCTGTCCTTCATACCTCTGGTCATAGATGGGTCATGTGTCCTCTCATTCTAACCTCTGGTCATAGGTGGGTCATGTGTCCTCCTGTCCCTCATACCTCTGGTCATAGATGGGTCATGTGTCTGTCTGTCCCTCATACCTCTGGTCATAGATGGGTCACGTGTCCTTCCGTCCCTCATACCTCTGGTCATAGATGGGTCACGTGTCCTTCCGTCCCTCATACCTCTGGTCATAGATGGGTCATGGGTCCTTCTGTCCCTCATACCTCTGGTCATAGATGGGTCATGGGTCCGTCTGTCCCTCATACCTCTGGTCATAGATGGGTCATGTGTCCTACTGTCCCCCATACCTCTGGTCATAGATGGGTCATGTGTCCTTCTGTCCCCCATACCTCTGGTCATAGATGGGTCATGTGTCCTTCTGTCCCCCATACCTCTGGTCATAGATGGGTCATGTGTCCTTCTGTCCCCCATACCTCTGGTCATAGTTGGGTCATGTGTCCTTCTGTCTCTCTCATATCTCTGGTCAAAGAGGGCTCACTCCACTGGTCCAATTTCTTCTTCTTGCATCTTCATCTGTTTATTCTTCAACTTCTCCAAACTAATTTTGCTCTGCTTTAGGAGGCCCTGTCACCAACTTAAAATGGTTTTCATTTGCTCACAATGTCCTTTTAAACTTGCTAGAAAATGTGAATATTCCAGGATAGTTAATTTCCTAGTACACCCCCTCCTTGCATATCATAACCCTCTCCTCTTCTGGGTAGGTATAATTGCTTTTTAAGCTGCCCCAGCTCCTCCGGCCTTCACCTTCCTACATAACATTTTACGTAGCTTCCAAGGGTGGCGCAAAGAAAAATACCATAGAGTGTCAGTTGAGTGATAGCTAAGGCTGCTGACATCACATCCAAGATGGCGGCACTCGGCAGCAGTCTCAGAGCTTTTGGATGTCTACACAAGGGAGGATTATACCGGTACATAACATGCCTAAAATGGGGTAAATGCACTTGTCTTTTGTTGAAATGAATGGTCTGGTTACAGGATCTCTTTTTAAATGCAAACCTATCCGGGGTCAGGTCTGTAATCTTCTTTTGTGTGGTTGTAGGTGTTCCTGGACTACACTGTGAAGTGCTATGATCAGTTTATGGAGGGCAGTGACACATACGAGGAAGCGGACGCAGAGGTGTGCGCCAAACTCAGTAAGTGGTGTTCCCGAACTGTTCTTCTAAACTCAGTCTGTCTGCTAGCTGACGTCCCTCAGACCCCATTCACACCCCGGTGTATCGTAGCTCGAAGCTCCAAAATACTCAGGAAGAAAAAAATCCTGAACAATGCCCTGCAAACCATGTGGTGCATTTTTGCCCTCCCAGCAAGGTAGCAGTGCCTAGCACTGTGTAAAATAATAGCCCCCCCCCCGACCATCCAATTCTCTGCCCTGTGCGCTCCCTTACTCCCTTTTACTTCCCCATCCCAATACATGTTAAATTTTAACTCCAGGAGTATATCATGAGTTTGGAAATGCTAGAGGAATGCTTAAATAATACATTACAATTTAACTAAACCCTTCCGATTTTAGTCGACTAAAATGTACTGGAGATTTTAGTTGACTAAAATGGCTAAAACTAAATTGAAATTTGGACTTGACAAACGCACATTTTTGAGCAGTTTTCTGCTCAAATGTAATAATTACATCAAACATAATGTGATCAATAAATTTTAAATAATAAATTAACCTCTAACATCCCCCCACCCAACCAAAACAAACCTAATAAGAATAATTAATAAATTTACCCCTAACATAATTGGCCCTGTGCTGATCACATGCACTCTCCCAAGAAAAAAACACTCTCTAGCAGTACACACCAATTGAGCATGTGCAGCCTGTCCACTAGCTCTGTAAATATCAGGAAATATATTGGAGACAGTGGAGGAAGGGGGGGGGGGGGGATCAGAAGAGGTGTATCAAACGTCTTTTTTACACAATTCAAAGGACTAACCCCTTAGGTTCCACAGTGAGTATAACAAGCATGCTTTACTGCATATACAGACTGATTTTACTGTTGTGGGTTTAGTAACACTTTAACCCTAACAAAAGAAATAAGTAACAGACCTAAATTAACCCCCTACAGCTAACCCTAACTAAATGAAAAAAAAAAAAAAAAAAAATATATATATATATATATATATATATATAATAAAACTGGATGAAAAAACAAACAAACGGCAAAATTATTGGCTAATTAAAAAAAAAAATAAAAATTTAAAAAAATGCTTTAAAAACGAGCAACAAAACACCCAAAAAAAACCTCAAAAACATGACTCTCGGGTATGAATGTGGCCTCCAATATGTGACTTTTGAACTGTGCATTCGGGCTTCTGACTGGCAGCTGTATCTTCTTCAGAGGCGCTGTATGCTGTGGACGAGTGTCACCTGGAGTCACTGCAGGCGGAGACTCGGAGCTTGGCGGAAGAAATCGAGAAGCTGGAGAGAGAAAAGGAGCGAGAGCCGGTAAGTGCCGGTCTTCTGGGTGCAATTCCATATCTTAGGATGGGCAGATTGAGGGCCAGCTCTAACCTGGCTTGGCAGTGGATTCCTGTTGTGCAGCAGTCTTTTGTAGCTTCCAGGGAAAGACAAGAAATCCCCTCCCCCCCTCCCCAATATAGTTGGACTGACTATAATGCAAATGTGACTTTGCATAACAGATGGTGTGGTTATGCAGAATGTGTATCTTTGAATCTCTCCAGAGGGGGCATCCTTATATAGGTGAAAATAAATACTGCGCTTACACTAATTGGCATAAGCTGCGACTAAAAAGTAGTAAACCATAAATCATATAAAAATCAAAAAGTCGCGCTAGAAACTGAGGGTGACAACAGGAGGTGTCAAAAAAGTCTCATACAAATATGAGGGTGAGTGGTGGTCACTGAGTGAATAAAATATAATAAAAAAATTTTGTGCTTGTCAATGTAATTATGCACTGTAAAAATAAACAAATAAATCTGAAAATGGCAATTAGTTGATGGGACACAGATATTGATTACTATGTCCGAAAAGAATAATCAATAATAAGTGACACAATCACTGACAGATGAATATCTCAAATATCAGAAAGAGTGATAATGTGACAAATCTATGGAAACTAAACCATAATTTATATAAAAAAACAATATAGAGATGAAGAAAAATAAACCCAAAAAAAGTCCATAACTCAAATGAAAAAGTAATAATTAAAGTCCATCCATGCTAGATGACATGCATGAAACCAAGTTTGTCTCCAAGTGCTCTGTGAATAATGGAACACAAACTTGCTGTGATGACAGTAGAGTGCGCAGATAGACCTCCACCTCTTAATAAAAATGCTGCCTCTTACCAGATGGGATTGGTCTCTTACTAACAGGAGACCTAAAGGGCGGATGGCTGCAACCCCAGCCAGTGATCTTTAAAACAGGCGCTTGGCGTCCAAATCCAGGGACTCTCTCCAACTCACATCAGCATAAATGGAAATATCCCCATGTAAAAAACAAAGTGCTCCACATAGCATAAAATCCAACGTTTTATTGAGTGTAAAAATAAAGGTTGCACTTACAAAACCATTGTAGTTAGAAAGCGTATATGCGAAAGCCGGCCGGCTCCAAGGTAACTCGTGTCTTCCGGGTATGTGAATAGCGGCGTCGTCGGGACCTAGCTCCTCCTCCCTACGTCGTTTCGTCACAACAGGAAGACACGGGTTACCTTGGAGCCGGCCGGCTTTCGCATATACGCTTTCTAACTACAATGGTTTTGTAAGTGCAACCTTTATTTTTACACTCAATAAAACGTTGGATTTTATGCTATGTGGAGCACTTTGTTTTTTACATGGGGATATTTCCATTTATGCTGATGTGAGTTGGAGAGAGTCCCTGGATTTGGACGCCAAGCGCCTGTTTTAAAGATCACTGGCTGGGGTTGCAGCCATCCGCCCTTTAGGTCTCCTGTTAGTAAGAGACCAATCCCATCTGGTAAGAGGCAGCATTTTTATTAAGAGGTGGAGGTCTATCTGCGCACTCTACTGTCATCACAGCAAGTTTGTGTTCCATTATTCACAGAGCACTTGGAGACAAACTTGGTTTCATGCATGTCATCTAGCATGGATGGACTTTAATTATTACTTTTTCATTTGAGTTATGGACTTTTTTTGGGTTTATTTTTCTTCATCTGTATATTGTTTTTTTATATAAATTATGGTTTAGTTTCCATAGATTTGTCACATTATCACTCTTTCTGATATTTGAGATCTTCATCTGTGATTGTGTCACTTATTATTGATTATTCTTTTCGGACATAGTAATCAATATCTGTGTCCCATCAACTAATTGCCATTTTCAGATTTATTTGTTTATTTTTACAGTGCATAATTACATTGACAAGCACAAAATTTTTTTATTATATTTTATTCACTCAGTGACCACCACTCACCCTCATATTTGTATGAGACTTTTTTGACACCTCCTGTTGTCACCCTCAGTTTCTAGCGCGACTTTTATATGCATCCTTATATAGGACAGTAGTTGGAAGGGGCATCCTTATATAGGACAGTAGTTGGAAGGGGCATCCTTATATAGGACAGTAGTTGGAAGGGGGATCCTTATATATAGGACAGTAGTTGGAAGTAGCGCCCCCGTGGTACGTCTCACGTGGATACCGGTGGTTTGATCTGTGTTGATCGGATTTATTTTGCTTTTTCAGGACCGATTGGCCTCCATGAGGAAACTGAAGGCCTCCCTGCAGACCGACATCCAGAAATATCAGAATTACCTGACCGAGATGGAGTCTCATTCTGCGTTGCTGGACCAGCGTGTCAGCAGCATCAGTGAGGAGCTGGAGGCCACAGGTGAGTGCATGTGCAGAATCCTGCCTGAGCAACACAGAACAACCAATCAGATATAACAAGACTGGTCATTGGGGTTAATTCTCTTCAGCATCCGATTCCACTTTCTGATTCTGCCTCTTGTTGTTGTAAAGTTTAGCTGAAAGCAGTTTGCCATGTGACATCACATTTTACATGTGCCATGCTGGTATATTATAGTTATACTGTATATTCTTTGGTTTGTCTTTATTAGAGGCATTTATTTTTTTTATTTCAGGTACTTATATAGTGCCGCCAATTTATGCAGCGCTTTACATATACATTGTACATTCACATCAGTCCCTACCCTCAAGAAGCTTACAATCTAAGGTTTATATGCAGGCCTTGTACATGTTGCATATTGTACGTTCACATCAGTCCCTGCCCCCAAGGAGCTTACATTCCAAGGTCTCTATCTCATATACATACACACAAGAGAACATAAAGCAGCCAGTTTGATTTTGGGGCCCAAATGTCTCCCCCCCCCCCCCCCCTTCAGACTCAGGTATTAAAAATAGTTAGGCACAGCAACGCAAAGCCAGACAAGCACTTATATCCATTTATCGAACAGAGTTCACTCTCTGGAAAGGAAGCACAAGCAATCGCTAGCAGAACAAACCCTCCGAGAGCTATTGAAAGCCAGAGAGGATCTCCTGGAGGAAATTGGGAAATCAACCAGACGCAAATTTGCCCTGTCATAAAGAATTTTTTATGAATTTGGGAACAAATCTGGTAAAATGCTCGCTAGGGCACTCCATACTAAAAAACCTAATTCAATCATACATTATATCTCAGACCCCCAGGGGCACAAAATAGAGTCCTCAAACGGTATAGCTAAACAGTTTAAACAATTCTACTCCAACCTATACAATCTACATACCCCACAGCGGATCGACCCGAACAGTGACCGGAAAAAGCTATTAGACGACTTTCTGACGCAAACCCCTCACAAAGGAAGAAACCGTTGAAGCCCTTAAACAAAAGAAACCGGGCAAAAGCCCCGGCCCAGACGGATTATCCGTCAGTTACTACAAAACCTTCATGGAAACTCTTATACCACAGTTCCTAAAAACTTTCAATTCACTTTATAACCAACCTGACAAATGTAGTGACCTCCTCGAATCCCACATCGTGGTAATACCGAAACCGGGCAAAGACACCAGCATAGTCTCCAACTACAGACCTATGTCACTTATAAATGTAGATGTAAAAATCTACGCTAAAATCTTAGCAAATCGCATACTTCCTCTACTCCCCTCTTTAATTTCTTTGGATCAAGTGGGATTCGTCCCAGGCCGAGAGGCCAGAGAGAATACCCTAAAGGCCATCAACATCCATCATTGGCTATCGTCTTCCAACACTCCAGGTTTTTTTCTTTCCCTCGACGCAGAGAAGGCGTTCGACAGAGTGGCCTGGGACTACATGACGGAAGCCCTACGTAAAATAGGATTTAGGGAACGCATGCTTCAATATATTCTAGCCCTATATTCGTCCCCAACTGCAAAAATCAGGGTTAACGGCCACCTGTCGGACGCTTTCTCTGTGTCGAATGCAACTAGACAGGGATGCCCACTATCCCCCCTTATATTTATACTCTCGATGGAACCCATACTCCGTAAGATTAGGTCCAACCAAGACATCAAAGGAGTAGATATAGCCAATAAACAATACAAAATTGCAGCGTACGCCGATGATGTCCTACTATTTCTCACGGACCCCATTATCACACTTCCCAACCCACTAAAAGACTTCACCCTCTTCAAAGAATTATCCAATCTTCAAATAAACTTCACCAAATCCAAGGCCCTTAATGTATCCCTACCAGAATCCACAGTGACCTTATGCAAGACCAATTTCCCGTTTGGTTGGGACGCAAACGCCATAACTTACCTAGGGATTCAGCTACCATCTAAACTAAGTGACCTTTGTTCTAAAAACTTTGCCCCCATTCTAAAAACATTACAGAAAGACTTCCAGGACTGGAACAGAGGTACCTTCTCATGGTTTGGGAGAGCGGCGATTGTAAAAATGAACATCCTCCCCAGAATTCTTTATTTACTACAAACAATCCCGATTAAACTGCCACCAGCATTCTTTTCTACCTATAAAAGACTATGTCTAAACTTTATCTGGGCTGCCAATCAAGCACGGGTAAGATGGGGGAAATTAGTGACCCCAAAGTTAAAAGGAGACATTGGCCTCCCTGATGTACAAAAATATTATTGGTCATGCCACCTAGCTAGGATCGTAGACTGGCACTTACATTCCAAAACCAAAGCATGGATAGACCTTGAGGAGGCGTTCTCCTCCCTACCTATTCATCACCTGCCCTGGATAAACCCAAACAACGCTCCGCAGGAAATCAGATCACACCCTTTGACAGGCCCCACGATAAAGGTTTTTCACACAGTCTGTAAAAAACTGAACATTGCCTCCTCCTGGTCCAATGACCCCGCTCAATCAAAACCCGGATTTTCCCCCGGGTATTCCGCTCCTTGCTGAACATGACGGATCTACCTCAAGTTCTGTTAGAGCAGAATCCTTCTTCGATAACGGCAAATTGGTATCCTTCCTCAACATCCCAGCCCTGCTCCCAGACACGGACATCCCCTTCTTTAAGTATCTTCAAATTCGTCATTTTTTACAAAACTCAAATCCACAATCTCAATGGTTTAGAGACCATACTCCGTTCGAAGCCCTTTGCAACAGACACGACCCTCAGAAATACGTAATCTCAATTATATATTCTTTAATGTTTCCCGAGACACCTACCACTGACGATGCGACATGCCAAAAATGGGAGAGAGACCTATCCACAGACCTTACGCAAGAGGACTGGCAAAACATCTACACCCACATTCATAAAGGTTCCCTAAATGTCTCCGCGCAAGAAAACGGGTATAAAATATACTCCAGGTGGTATAGAACCCCAGATAGAATTCACAAATTCCACCCCAGTGTCTCTTCACTTTGTTGGAGATGCAACACGGCTCTTTAATCCACATCTGGTAGGAATGTCCCCTAATCCAACCTTACTGGAACGAAGTTCACTGTCTCACATCACAGATCACCACATATACCCCAGATTTCACACCAGCCCAATATCTCCTACACCATACGTCAATACCACAATCGGCCTATAAAAAATCCCTTATCCTACACCTCATCAATGAGGCAAAACTTTGTATTCCCACTCACTAGCGATCTGTCTCTCCCCCCAGTACGTCTGAATGGCTCCGTAGAGTAGGGAAAATAGCCAAGATGGAAGATTTAATCCATCAAGCACGAGACACCCCGAATAAATTTCATAAAACATGGGCATGCTGGCTCCACTTTAAAGCAATGACAGAATATAATACCATTATGTCGATCTCCCCATAGCTTGACCTGGGGGGCAGTATAGATTGTCTCATAAATAAACCTTATACCCGCCCTGGATTACCCCCCCCCCTTTTTTTTCCCTAACACCCTCTTTCCGCCATTCCCCACACTCCCATACTCATAAGATGTCTCCATAAACAGAACTTTCTCAAAAACGTCACATTGATTATCCATAGTGACATCAGGAACTAATACTAAGAGGAACATAACCAAGAGACCGGCATGGTCTAGACTTGAGTCAAAAAAACTACGAGCCTCACTCACGCACAGTTAGTTCCCGTTAGGGGTGCATGAGGATAAGGCGAGACACCGGGTCTCACAAAGTAACCTGTAAAAGATCGCCTCTGGCCTAATTAGGAGGGCCATGGGCCCAAATTTCAGTCCTAAATACGTTCCACTGCTATGAGTTTTCTGGTACACCTCTATATACAACAGTTTGATTCATGTTCTGGTTCCTATATATGTTGTTTTTAAAACTCCATATTCCCCCTCACACTTTGATTGTATAACATTGTCAACAATATGCTTCAAGTGTATATTACTGCTCACTTTGTTGTCTGCATTTTGTAATCTGCAATATCTTCAATAAAAATATTGGAAAAAAAAAATAGTTAGGAGGATTCAGAAATGGTCATAAAGGATTTTATACGGGATGAACATTACATTCCAGGAATTCAGCACCTTTGTAAAAAGTGAAGACCCGCTATGGGCTAAGTCCAAGGAAGTGCATGATCTCTACTGGGCTTATCAATTATTTACATCTGACAGTTTTATTGCACTCTTAAAACACAGCTATCACTGTATTTCCAGGGACCCGATGATGATGCTTCAGGTATAAGCATCTTCCTCATTAGTGCAGCTGCTATGCCTGCTTCTCCCCTCCTCCTGCCCAATCACAAAAGCCTTTGTATCATGTGAAAGCCTTCAAAAATACAAAGGCTTCTCTGAATGGGCAGCAGAGGAGAGGGGCAGGGCATAGCTGCTCTGTGTGCCTTTCATCTCTCACTGCCCAATGTGACAATGTATACTCCTGGCAGAGCCATTAACCTGTCAGATATCAATGGAGAAGTTCAGGAGATACCATGCACCTCCTTGGACTTAAATGTTAACTAAATGTTGTGTGTTATTTTATTTTTTTTCCTTTTAGTTTTGGAAAGAGTGTGAGGGTTTAGAACCCCTGTCAGTTTTTATTACTGTCTGTGCCCCCATTAAGGAGATTCAGCCTCTCCATTTGTCCTATTTACCATTTGCGATTTTTTTTTTTAAACTGTCAATGATAAATTTTAGGTTGTCCCCAGAGAAGTAATGGGGACACTAGTTCTGGTGACCTGGGGGGCCCCAAGGAATTTTCTTTATTTGCAGGGATTTCCTCTCACTTCCTGTTTGGCTATGGGACAGGAAGTGAAAGGAAATCTTTGCAATGAGACCAAGATTGCGAAAAAAAAAAAAAAAATCTGATAGGCTTTATAACCCTCCCTTGATCTATCCAAAATGGGGGGGGGGTTTGCCTATAGCTCTGCTTTGTAAAAAGTGCAGGCACACTTTGAGTTAAACTGGCTAAATTCCTGGAATCCTGTGCGTCTTTGGATCCGTTTCAGGTCCGAATTCAGGCAAAAATTTGGGCCTGTAACGGAGAACAGGGGCGCACCGGACCTCTGCTGTCAGCCGCATCCTTTTTTAAATGTTTTTTAAAAGTATACCCAGGATTAGTATATCAGCTTATCTGAGTCTTTAAGAAAGGGGACACATTTGAGCCCCCAGAATGCATTGGCTGTTTAAGTGTTTTTTTTTTTTTTTTTTTTTTTTTTATTATTATTATTATTATTATGAACTAATGACAATATTTAAAAGATTTTGGACTCCTAGACCTTTTTAGTGGTACTCTCCTTTAGGCTTTGTACATGTGATCTTCAACTCTGGATCCCCTTTTTTTAAGGGCTGGCCTGATTCGGTTGAGAGTAACCTCAGTGTAGTGACTGCACACGGTGTGAATCTAATTGGCCAGCTGATAAGTCCATTGACTTATTAATACTTGCTTATTAAAAAACAACTAGAGTTTTAACCCTTATTCCCTTTACTGGAATTGTATTTTTCTTTTTTGCCGTGTGTGTCCCGGTCAGGGAATTTTTCCCTTCACTTCCTGTTCTGTCTGATACCCTTCAAATATACAAGAAGTAGAGACAGAAGGAATCTAACTTTTTTTTTAACATGGTCTCCTCTCTTCTCCAGAGCTGGAGTATGAAGCGATGAAGCAGGAGAACCTGAGACTGAAGAACATCCTGGATCACCAGAAATACTCTGTAGCCGACATAGAGAGGATCAAATACGAGGAGAATGAGCTGAAGGAGACGCACGGCAAACTGAGCAAAGAGCTGGATGATGCTAAGCAGATTCTATGGGGCGAAGAGCTCAAATACGCCAGGCTCAAAGAATCGGTAATGACCTTTATTGTATTTGATTACAAATTCACTTCAGTACATTGCAGTCAGATCTCAGTTTGAAGCATCCAGACAAAGCTGGAAAGCCACAGGCCACCTCAAGTGTCCTCCATATTAACCACTTCCCACCCAAGGTACACACCTGTACGTCCTCGGGTTTGTGGTTATACCGGAGTGATGCCTACACCCACCGGCTTCATCCTGGCATCATTCTTTTCAATGAATCTCTTTTAGGCAGAAGTGATCTGAGTGGCTAATTAGCCACTTAATCACTTCTGCGGGTGGCGGAACGGGGGTCTTACCCTCCCCTCCCACAACCCGTCTCTTCCGGGCTCTACTGTCCCATTGCAGAGGCCGGAAGTGATGCGGCAATGGCTGCCCTTTATAAAGCGAGAGGAACTGATGTCATTCCCCTCCCCCGAGTAGTTTGTCACTTCCGGTCCTGCCCTTTTGTTTATTTGGCGGCCAGGAAAGCAGCCAATCGGACCAATCGTGTCTGATCGACTGCATGGGGGGGCCCGAGGAGAGCTTTAGGGTTTAATAGACCCAAAATCTCTCTATAAAGAGGACCTGTCCCAGCCCATGCTGTCACAAGGGATGTTGTTCATCCCTTGTGATGGCAATAAAGTTAGTACAAAAAAAAATAAATTTTGGCATAAAATTTAACAATTAAGAAAAAATGTAAGCACCCCGGACGTGCTTGCGCGCAAATGCGAACACATACTTTACCCCTGCATGCATATGTAAATGGTGATCGCAGTCAGAGCGAGAAACATTAAAGGAGAAGTCCAGCCTGAGATTTTTAGGCTGGGCTTCTCCTATGGGTCACAGGAGTGCAATGCGTTTTGCACTCCTGTGACTTGTTTTCAGACGTCACTGCCATCAGTCGGGGCAGCGTGTCATCCCGACTTCCAAGTCAGGATCCGCCAGCTGCCTTGATTGATGGCAGTGTCAGCGAGCCGCTCCCCGCCCCTTCACGGCTCATCGCTCCAATGAGAGTGGAGAAGCAGAGAGGAAAGCCGCTGACTGACAGCGGCTTTCCTCTGAGGCATCTGTGAGAACCGAGCCATCGGCGGTGTTCAGTGGCTCGGTTCTCAGTGCAGAGACAGCGGGGGACAAATGCAGCATTGGTCTGATGCTCCATCCACCGAGGTAAGTATGAATCAAAAATTAAAAATAAAACCCATACTTCTCCTTTAATTCTAGCACCAGACCTCCTGTGCAACTCTAAACTGGTAACCTGTAAAGGCGTTTAAAGCGTTGCCTATGGAGAATTTTAAGCACCGTAGTTTCCACCATTCCATGGGCAGACGCAATGTTAAAGCATGACATGTGAGGTATCCATTTACTCGGCGTAACATCATCGAAATCTTTCTTGCTCTACCTGACCTTGGCTTGATATCGAGAGATCCCCAAATTTTCCACTTCTTATTAAGTGATTGAACAGTACTGACTGGCATATTCAAGGCTTTGGATATCTTTTTCCATCTTTTTAAAGTTTCATTACCTTGTTACGCAGGTCTTTTAACTGTTCTCTTCTACCTCCCCATGGCTCAGTGTCTAGACTGCTTAGCGCATCCATGTGAGAGCTAACAAACTCATTGACTATTTATACACAGACACTAATGCCGCGTACACACGAGCGGACTTTACGGCGGACTGGATTTCGTCGGACAATTCGATGTGTGTGGGCTCCAGCGGACTTTGTTTTCTCAAAAGTTGGACGGACTTAGATTTTAAACTTGTTTAAAATTTATCCGTTGAAATCGAGTCCGGTCGAAAAGTCCGCTCGTCTGTATGCTAGTTCGACGGACAAAAAGCCACGCTAGGGCAGCTATTGGCTACTGGCTATGAACTTCCTTGTTTTAGTCCGGTCGTACGTCATCACGTACGAATTCGACGGACTTTGGTGGATTGTGTGTAGGCAAGTCCGTTCATTCACAAAGTCCGTCGGAAAGTACGTCGAAAAATCCGCCGGGCAAAGTCCGCCGTAAAGTCCGACCGTGTGTACGCGGCATAATTGTGATTTAAAAAGCCACAAATCTGGGAAACTAACCTTTTTTAATTGCAATTTTAACCTGTGTGTGCCACCTTCTGTGTCTGTACCAAGGCCAAACATTCCAGGGTATGTAAACTTTGGATCAGGGTAATTTGGGTAGTTTCTGTTGCCATTGTGATTTTAAAAAGAGTAAACACAGTTGATTGATAATAAATGGCTTCAGCCAAACACTAACCATGAGTGAAAGAAAAGTTTTTGTGTTATTCATATTCTCTGAAAAATGGCCAAGAAATCATAAATTCTGCCAGGGTATGTAAACTTATGAGCACAACTGTAGATAGAAACCAAGCTATAAAAGCCATGTTTGGTAAATTCTGATTACACTGACTCCAGCACGTTTTTTGTTTCTCTTCAGGTGGACACAGAGATAGCAGAGTTTTACAAGTTGGCTCGAAAATTACGCATTATTCCATCCACCGCAGAAAACGCCCATGGTTATGACCTCCAGATCGATTGTAACCTAGACAGCGAGGAGAGTCTGCACCACTGCCGAAACCAGATCAATGTAAGGATCCCGGGGTGGATCACATGTAGGCAACAACAACTTTGTGCTAATAGCGTATGCTTCTCTGTTCACATTGGCCTTCAAGAGGAAGTAAACCCTGATGGGTTTACTTCTTCTTTGTTTCCCTGCAAAGGTAAAGCATAATGGGCTACTATGCATCACATACTAGCCCATTATGTGTCACTTACCTGACACAGGAGCCTGCGATGTCACTGCTGTCCCCTCTTCCATGAAGCGTCCATCTTCCTTCTGGGTATCGCTGCTCTGTCGCTGTGAGTGGCCGGAGCAGCGATGACGTCACTCCGGCGCATGCGCGCGGGAGCTGTCAGTGACGGCATGTTAGCCCTCACTAACGGCATGCTCAGTGCGCTTGCTCTATGCGCGCCGTAGACATCGGTGCCCCTTTTTAGGAAAATATCTCCTTAACCGTGTAGGTTAAGGAGATATTTCTTGCACCTACAGGTAAGCCTTAATCTAGGTTTACCTGTAGGTTAAAGTGGTCTGTAAGGGTTTACAACCACTTTCATCTAGACATCTCTTGAGGCAAGAAGTGTTCTTGACTGAAATCCATGGAAATTTTTAAAACCATGAAAATACTGGAACTGAGGAGTAAGCACAGATCCTGCCTTTCATTACTGGGAGGATCTCCCTAATCAGTAATGATCTTTGACTTTGATGGGGCAGATTTGCAGCACATCTCTATAATACATGTATATTTCTCAAGGCTTTATCCCTATAAAGATCCTGAAAGTACAGGAAGATACCTCTGCCTGAAATGCACACGGCTCCTGTTCTTGGCCAACACACGTCAGTTTTGGGGTGTCAGCCCTGTCCACTTGTGTTTTTGTTGCGTTACTGAAACCCTCTCCCATCACCACAACACAGACATTAATTATCTGTAGTCCCAAGTTAAGAATGAGAAGGGATGATTAGACAAAGGAAATGTGCAGAGGAAACTTTTGAATTTCTAACCTGATGATATTATTACAAATTTGTTTTGCTCTTATTGAACATGTGTAACAAAAAATTTTCAACTGTATATTTAAAGAGGAGCTCCAGTCTCCCACCGAAAAAGTCAGCAGCTACAGTATTCGACAGCTACAGTTGTTGACTTAATATAAGGACACTTGCCTGTCCAAGGATCCATCGTTGTCCTCACTCGAGCCGATTCTTTAATCGGTTTTGGGTCCAGGCGCCGACATCTTGACCAAAGGAAACCAGAAGTCTTGTGGCTTCAAAGCTGTTTCCCACTGTGAATGGCCCCACAGTCTTTTGGGTCTTGTGATGTGTCCTGGAAGGAGGAGGCAGTGCATCTGAACAGAAATGGGAACGGGTACCTGTCAAAACCAGGTACACCCCCCCCAAAAATGTGGCAGAGGAGGATTTTGGGGGCAACATGCGCCAGTACATGTTCTTCTCATAACTCCCCCCCCCCCCCCCCCCCCTTTGACACCGGGGGGGTTCCTCTACTCACACCTGCTGTCGCATTTCCAAATCGACGCAGCTTTGCGGGAGTCTCTGTGCACAGCTGCGTCATGCATTCACTCTTTACAGCAATCTGTGAATGAGAAATCTGCAAGTCCCGTCTGCCATTGCAGCAGGCGGCTTGTAGTCGTCAATGAACCACATGGGCAGTGATGAATGCGCTGGTGGTTCATTTACAAGCCTCTAAGCTTTCAAACTGGCAGCCTGTACAGAGGTACGGGCAGAAAGCTGTAGGATTTATCTTCAGGTGCCTGACCTTACACCCGTGATCCACTTATCGCAGGTGCAAAGCTTTGTAGGCTCCTTGGGGGGGGGGGGGGGGGGGGGGGGATAATAAATGCACTTTTCTTTTCCTGCAAAAATATGTGCATTTATTACTTTACCACAACAATGGACATTTACAGACCAAAATATAGCAAGTAACAGAAGTTCATTGTTGGTTTATATACACATTAAAGCCTCATGCTCACAGGGCATCTGTTTAGCCACTCTGAGCAAGTTTTCTCCTATCTGGAGAAAAGTTGCATAAAATAAGCACAGTAAAAGTTGCATATTGCACACACTTTTAGGCACGTCAACCTTTTTTGTTTTCTACCCTTCAGCTCCTCTCCTGAATGCACTTGTGAAATTTTTTTTCTTTTTCCTGCCTGTAAACGCTCCTCTTCTAATATGTCTGTGAAACCCTTACGTGCATGGACACATAGGCTACCATAGAGGTGCTTTTTACAGGCTGAAAAAAATACCAGATGCCTATAAAGAGGCGTTTTTTTAAAAGTGATTGTAAAGGTTGATGGTTTTTTACCATTCTCTGCATTAACGTAAAAACCTTCAATGCTCAACGCTCCACCCCCTTACCCGAGCCCAATCTCTATCCGGCAATGTGCATGAGAGCAGCGCTTCTCTCAACTCTCTCCCTTCTCATTGGCTCAGAGACAGCAGCAGGAGCCATTGTCTCCCGCTGCTGTCAATTACAACCGGTGAGGAGGGGTAGGGGCGAGCCAAGCTCTGTGTCAATGGACACACAAAGTACGGCTCAGGAGAGAAGCCCACATGAGAGCCCCCATAGCAAGTGGCTTGCTATGGGGGTACCTGGCAGAGGGGAGGAGCCAGGAGCGCCAGCAGGGGACCTGAGGAGAAGATGATCAAGGCTGCTCTGTGCTTTGCACAGAGCAGGTAAGTACGACATGTTTTGTAAATTAAAAAAAACTAAGGTTTACAATCACTTTAAGCCCTGTGTGCATAAGGCCTAAGACTAAATAGATACAGTGAGGGTGCAAAAAAAGATGATTATTATTAATAATATTTTTATTAATATAATCATAATCCATATTTTTTTAAAATTGAAATCCGCTTCAGTAAATTCTCAAAGTTCATTCCCCCAGGCAGCACTCTGCCAATAAGACTGCGGCTCTCTGTGTGAGATCGGTGGTCTGCAAAAACCCCTCTAAGGAGTCAGGGCTGGAGATCATCAGTCAGCAGGTCTGCTGGTTGCACCGCTCTAGCTGTGGCTCGGGGAGGGACATGTCAGACATACGTACAGAGATGACGGATTTCACACAGAAAGCAAATGTCTGAACATTTAACTTCTAAACCGCGTACAATGCATTACAGAAATTCTATGCAAATTTCATTAAGTCTTCTTTGATCCAAAGCGAATCCTTTGTCCTTTCCTTTCTATAGCTCCCCTTGCTGGAGATGCTGACACAGTCGGAAGATCAGATAACGAAGGCTGTTAATAAGAAGATGGAGATTCAGGAAGTGAATGAGCAGGTGGGATGGAGCTCTGATTATCATACCGATCCTTTATACAATGTAGAATACAGTTTTCTTCTTGCATCTGTAGCGGTTAGACAGATTCTGTTTTCATTGTGCTGGTTTGAGGATAAATGGGACAAATTGATTTCTAGCTGTCATTACTTTTCAGTCTCTTGAGGGACACAGGAAGTCTTGTACGATCGGGTTATACTGCCTCCTACAGGAGAATCGAACACTGCAAAAAAAACAAATTGTAGGCTAGCCCTGGATATTCCCTCCTTCTCCCAGCACTCCTTAGTTTTTTGCTAGTGTGCCCGGAGAATAAACATCATTTCTTAACCCCTTTCTTTTTTTTTTTTTATTATTTTTTATTTATTTTTTCTCCTTCTGTCAGCATTCCTGCTGAGCTGGTCTCTATATGCAGGCATCAGGATCAGCCTTTGATTTGGAGTGCTGTACCTAAACCCTGCTGGACATTGCAGGGCTTGCCTAGAATGTGATTTTCAAGTACTGGATTCCTCATTGTGGTGTTTTCATACCTCTGTGTACTGGTAAGTTAGCTGCAGAGGTCCAGAGCCATGGCATTGCATCAGTGTTTGCTCTGTCTCTGAAAACCTCAGTCTGTTGAGCAAGACTGTTCGGGCCGATGCAGCAGGAGCTGCCTTACTGTTTGCATCCCTGGGCACCTTTCACAATTCCAGCTACTACTGGTTCTACTGCAGAAAGTGTAAATGCTGAGTGGGTGAGCAATGATGTCATCCACTGGATGTAGAGCAGGGGGTCTCCAAACTTTCTAAGCAAAGGATCGGTTTACTGTCCTTCAGGCTTTAGGGGGGCTGGACTGTGGCCAGTAAGAGTAGAAAATTCCCCCGGCATCAGTGCAGCTTGTTGTACAAATTCAGCAATGCCGAATCTGACTAAGTGCATGCGGGGGAGGGACCTCATCCCCGCCTCGCCAATAAAAGCAACCAGCGATCAAGACCCGGAATCCAGCTGTCCGAAGATGTCAGCGTCCAGGCGGGGACATCAAGGAAGCTGTATCAGTGAGTATAGCTCCGCTTTAGGGTAGTTTGGCCTTTCACCTCAACCAGCGTATTGTCCTTCTGTCCGACTTCAGTTCACCTAAAGACGTTCTTCTTCCTCCATAGTCTGGATGTAGTTTGGGCTCTCAGAGCTTATTTTGCAGCCACTGCTCTCTTCAGAAAGACTGACTCTGTCTTGTCATTCCTGAAGGTCTCCATAAAGGTGAACCAATTTTTTGTTCTACCATTTCTCAGTGGCTCAGACAGACCATCATTTAAGCCTGTGGTCTTAAGGATCGGATGCAACCCTTTCCTGCCAGGCACATTCCTCCTAGATCTGTAAGTGGCTCTTGGGCTCTTCAGCATCAGACTCCTTCTATTATAACCTGGCAGTACAAGATCTCCCGTGTCCCTTAAGAAATGCAATAATAGGATTTTATGGTGAGTACAAAAATCCTATTTTACTGTAGTTTCCACTAATGTGTTCTAATATAATTGTAGAAAAGATTGCACGCTCATTTGTTTCCTTTTCTTCCTGTAGCTGAGATCCATGAACTCCGATAAGAGGAATGATGTGAAGAAACACAAGGATGAGGCCCAGAGGCTGGATGAGCTCTTACTGCAGAAGAATCAGGTAGAGTCTTTGTTTTGATGTGTGCAAGCTAGGATTATGGGAATTGGTGCCCCACCATTCAACTAATAATTGTGATCTTCCCAGGATGCAGAAGAACAGGAGAAGAAATGGGCATCTGAGCTCCAGTCTGCAGAGAAACATCGCCAGTTGCTGGAGTCCGGAGTGAGCAAAGGACTGGATGAGGCGATGAAGGACCTGGAGAGGACCCAGCAGGAGTAAGTACAGAGCAGAAGCTCTAACACAAGGCTGCACAGCTCCTGTCCTTGGGAGATAGCAGCAGGGGCAGAAGCACAGCTTTGTGTAGCCATATTCCTCTAATGGAGGCATATGCGTTAAGATTACCATCTGATAATATCACTGAGGATTGGGCACCACAAGGTTCATTTCATTGGCCTCTATATACTGTACTGCAAATCATTTTGTGTGCATGTGCCGGTAGCCTTCATTTAGGCCTTACTTTAACCACTTGCTGACCAGCCACAGTACATTTACTGCGGCAAGTGCAGGCACAATTGCATACATACACGGATTGTGTATCCAGTAGCTGTGATTGGCCCACAGCTAACACATGGTACCTGACCCAATCACAGTGCCCTGTACCATGTGAGTAGCTGTAGCCAATCACAGATCATTAGTAATCACAGCTGTCACGAATGTAATGCATTCATGACAGTTGAAAATATTGCTGCTACAATATAAATTAAGTGAAACAATCGGCGCTACCTGGTATCCTAAAACGCAAACAAACTAAATCAGTGACCTGTATACTAAAACATACATGAATCTCAATATTAATGTAATGTTAATGAATAATAATTAAATATGAAATCTAAAAATATGAAAGAGCTGCTGTACACCTATCAGTGATTCACTACACTAAACTAAATAGAAAATTGCATATACAGTTGTGCTCAAAAGTTTGCATACCCTGGCAGAAATTGTGACATTTTTGGCATTGATATTGAAAACATGACTGATCATGCCAAAAATTTTTCTTTAATTTAAGGATAGCAATCATATGAAGCCATTTATTATCACATAGTTTTTTGGATCCTTTTTAAATCATAACAGAAATCACCCAAATGGCCCTGATAAAAAGTTTACATACCCTGCATTGTTTGGCCTTTGCACAGACACAGAAGGTGGCACACACAGGTTAAAATGACAATTAAAGGTTAATTTCCTACATTTGTGGCTTTTTAAATCTCAATTGGTGTCTTTGTATAAATAGTCAATGAGTTTGTTGGCTCTCGCATGGATGCACTAAGCAGGCTAGACACTGAGCCATGAGGAGGTAGAAAAGAACAGTCAAAGACCTGTGTAACAAGGAAATGAAACTTTACAAAGCTTATTAAGAAGTGGAAAATTAGGGGCTCTTTTGATACCAAGCCAAGGTCAGGTAGACCAAGAAAGTTCCCTGAAGCTAAGAAGAAACTGTAAGTGCTAGGCAGAGGCCAGTGGCACACTGCCCTGTTGCAGAGCTGATAGTAGAAATTTCACTACATCAGCTTGTCGCTGGAGAGAGGGTCCGACTGCCCCAGCTCCCTGGAACTCTGTAGTTGGTGCTGGGCAGAGGTTGGTAGCACTCCACTTCTGTTGGGGAATCCACATCATCCACTCAGGCTAACCTTTGGGGCGGGAGGCCAACTTCCTCCACTTCCAGACTGTGGATCTGCTGCTGGGGTTTAAGGATGACCTCCGTCTCTCCCAAATTGTGTAGCTGCCATTGGGGAGGTGAGCTGGCTGCTTCCTCATCCCTTCCTCTCATCTGGATGCTGGGATGACATTTCTCTGTCGCTGTCTCCCAGGTGCACAAATCCTTGTTGGGGAGTGATCATCTCCTTCTCACCCTGGGCCTCCAGAACTGCCGCAGGTGAGAGGCAAATAGAACTGTTTATTAGAACACAAATGGAATTTTGTATACACTGGAGGAGGAGGTTCCACCTTCCTGATCATATTACTCTAACAATACAAATGTAACCAGAAACTTAAGTTAACATGAGCTAATTAACTAGTCATTTAACCAGCCTAGGTGACTCAGAGATATGACCTTTCAGGTCAGCCTTGTCGTCTCTTAGCTCACTAACTACAATGCTCATTATCATAAATATCAACACAGAACTCCTTCACACAAGAGCAGAGTTATTTAGCGCAAAAAAACAATGAGTGAAAGACCCTTAGAAGCCACACTAGACTTATTTACAATAAACACATTATAGCAGACAACCCCAGACAGGTGGCTGGAGTTAATGACATCAGCATCTGTTATGAGTCCCAACAGTGTGAAGCAGTCACTATTCCTAATATGGCATATAGGCCCTATGCCAGGGATCCTCAAACTACGGCCCTCCAGCTGTTGCAGAACTACACATCCCATGAGGCATTGTAAAACTCTGACATTCACAGACATGACTAGGCATGATGGGAATTGTAGTTCCTGAACACCTGGAAGGCCACAGTTTGAAGACCCCTGCCCTATACTTACAGGGATTCCAGAGTCTGTGTCTTGGGGAGACATGAACTTGAATCCAAAGTAACATTACTTCAAGGGTCCCCAGACATACACCTCACAAAGAGTATTGTTCCCTTAAAATCCAGGGCCCATAATCAGTAAGCAAGAGGCTAGCATTCCATCCCCTCAAAAAGCCTCTGTCCTGGGTGAGTACCCCCATAAAATTGCACTTACAAGAAGTTAAATAAAAAACAGCATTTCTAAATATCTTGCTCGTGAGCTCACCACACCACTCATGCGATCACCTAACGATTCAGGGCTGGGCTCCTCCCTCCTTTACACGTGTCACTAATAGGATAGTTTCTTCAGTAGGATATACAGAAAACAATTTGCAGGATCCTTGGAAACATCCGATTCCCTTTTAGCACCGTTAGTCTGTAAATTGTATTCATATGACAAGTGATAAGGCTACAAATTTTTATTTTGTATGGATACTATGTAATCAAATACATCAAAACTGCCACTTTGAAATTTTATAGTGGCAGTTTTGTCTTTGTGTGTGTGAGGTTTTTGTTTTTTTTATGACCTAGTATTAGATGTATTACTCTTAAGTTCTGTACACTGAGATTGCCATCAGTACGAGATCATAATCTCCATTTCCCATTCCAGGTTGCAGCTTGTTGAGCACCAGACTGAAGAAGAGACCAGACAAGTGGGCAATAAGCTGATTCGGGTGGTGACCGGTGTGGCCTCTCATGTGGGAGCAATAGAGGTGAGGAACTGCCCACAATTCCATCATAATATCTGCAATGAATACAAAACAGTTTGGGGACCAAGAGATCACAATTGGACAGGTGCACTGCCAAAAAATGTGTTTGTTTTCTTTTTCTTTTTTATTTGTGTTTTTTTTTTTTTTTTTTTTCGTAATTCGTAAATTTGAAAATTCGAAAATAAGAAAGGAAGATCCGAAAATCCCAAAATTCAAAATAACTTACTAATAATAACTATTAAATTATATGTATTGGAATTTCCTTTCAAATTTGGCTGTTGGTGAATGTAACGAATACGAATTTATCCGAAGTTACGAATTATCCGAAATAAAGAATGCCACAGCTAAACAAATGGAACGAAACTAAATAACAATAATACATTTTTATTATTATTGTTATTATTATTAATTTGTTATGTTCTATTCGTTTTAGATATGGAATTCGTTATTATGGATAATTCGTAACTTCAGATAAATTCATATTTGTTACGTTTACTAACAGCCAAATTTGAAAGGAAATTCCAATACCTATAATTTAATAGTATTGTTATTATTAGTTCAGGTTTTCGGATTTTCATTCTTATTTTTGGATTTTCAAATTTCCGAATATTTCCAAATTTACGAATTTGTCTAAATTTCTTAAACTAATTTGGAACTAAACAAATTGCACATGTCTAATCACAATTCTCATGTAAAAAGCGTCAATTTAAAGCCCACATTTGGAAAACTTTAAAATTGTCTCTTGCAGTGGGCCTGCACCCGTACTGCAAACATTAACTGCAGGGCAGGGGTTGCGGAGCCACTGTGCAGGAAAGGAATTCAATGGAGCCTGTTCACATTATTGCTCTGCAGTGCAATATATTTATTTTTAAAAATTCCAGCATGTTTATATTTTGTTTATCAACCGCTACCCATCCAAAGCGTGTGTGTGTGTGTGTATATATGTGTGTATATATGTGTGTGTATATATATATATAAATATAATATATGAGAGAGATTCAGCCCCCACTGCTGTCAATCACAGCCAGTGAGCCAATCAGGAGAAGGGGGGGGAAAGGGGCAGAGCTGCGGCTCTGTGTGTGTGAATGGACATGCAGGGCCATGGCTTTTGAGTGAGCCTGCTTGGGTGCCCCCAGAACAAGCTGCTCTATCTGGGGGTAGGAGGGAGGGGCCAGGAGCGCCGGTAGGGGACCCGAGAAGAAGAGGATTGGGGTTGTTCTGTGCAAAAGCAACTGCACAGAGCAGGTAAGTATAACAGTATAAAAGTCAAAGTACAAAAAAAACATCCTACTACACTTCAGAGACTGCTTTTATATCACCCATAGCTGAATATTTAAATAAAATCAATTGCTAAACCTCTTTAATTATATAAATTTATAGGCAGTCACCTGGCTGCAACCCCTCCGAGCACTGTGTCTCCCTCTGCAGATGGTGGGTGGAGACCATAACCGAGCCAAAAGGGAAAAGGGGAGGAGCTCTGGTGCTGCTGCAAAGGTAGTGCAGTCAGCGCCTCCTCTAATGGGACAATATGTCGGAGGAAGCATGAATAATGAGGAGGGAAGGCATTTTAGG
Source organism: Aquarana catesbeiana (assembly GCF_042186555.1). Classification (NCBI taxonomy): domain Eukaryota; kingdom Metazoa; phylum Chordata; class Amphibia; order Anura; family Ranidae; genus Aquarana; species Aquarana catesbeiana. The sequence goes on from NC_133325.1 coordinate 794,930,559, forward strand.
GACAGTGCAAAGGTAACGTAGTACTGAGACATACAGGTGGCTGACCTGTGCATATGAACATGCTAATTGCCTGGCAGTCATGCTACTTTCTGATCTGCTGACCCACAAAAAGCGTGTGGGTCAGGAGTTCTGGCTTCACTGGCCACATGCTTGTTCTGGAACAGTGGGGTTGATTTACTAAAACCAGAGAGTGCAAAATCCTGGTGCAGCTCTGTATGGTGACCAGTCTGCTCCTAACTTCAGCTTGTTCAATTAAGCTTTGACAATGAGACCTGGAAGCTGATTGGTTTCTATGCAGAGCTTCACTAGATTTTCCACTCCAGTTTTAGTAAATCCCCAGCACAGTGTCTCAATATGCAAAGCCTACTAGCCTTGTAATTCTGGTTGGCTCATTTTTTTTCTCAGTACGGCTCCGGCCAAAACTTTGTTATTGGTAGGGAAAGTTTAGAATCTTCTGTTTTTTTTTTTGTTTTTTTTTATCACTCTCTCCCTGTTAAGGTTTTCCCTCATGTTCTGACTTGGTGATGGGGACAACGTCCACTGATCACTGTTCCCAGTTCATTAGGTTTACTGGTGTTCTCTCTGTGACCATCCTGCAGTCGTCTTGAGTTCCAGTTGGCTCAGGACTGGTTTCAGGTCAAGCCAGTTTTTTTTTTTTTTTCTGGGGGAATTCCTTTTTTGAGTTATCAGGATGAGCTTTGGAAGGTCACCTTTTCCCAACTTGAAGACTCCCTTCTTGTGAATGGCTTGAGCAGGTCTGTGGTCGGCATTTCTCCTTTTGAGTGTCCCTGAGTTCTGTGTGCTTTTCTGTGAAACAATTGCTAAGACTGGGCTCTGTATGTAGGGACAGAAGGGCTTTTCTGGACTTCTTTTTCATCTTTAGCCTCATAAAGGAACCCTGCTCTTTATTACTTCATGGGCATTGTGTTGGGTTGAGTTGGGCTGCAACTAGGGGGTAAAGTACCTGCACTGATCCAGGTTGGTCCGCCTCAATACCAGTCGCTTGTTCCACATGAAGAGGTGCAGGTCCGGCTCACAACTGAAGATTACTTTGAGGAAAAAAGTGGATGACTGCATTCAAATATGCAGGAGATCGCAGGAGTTTGTTGGAAATGGTCCATCGAAACAAACGCGTATACAGCACCTTTATAAAGGAATAAAAAAAATCTCTATACTTGCCCACTCTGTGCAAAGGCATTGCAGTGTGGCCCCAAACCTGTGCTCTCTCTGGGCTTTTCCCCTCTGTCCATTTGTACGTGTTCGCTCCCTTGCCCCTCTGCTGCGTCCATTGAAAGACAATGGGACTCGGCCTCATCCCACGCTCCCTTGTCATTGGCTTTGATTGACAGCACCTGGTACTCCAGCAAAACCAGTGAGACCCGGAAGTGAAGGGAGAGAAGAGCTGCAGATGTGCACAGCACTGGATCAAATGAGGGCTCAGGTAAGTACAGGTGGTAGGGGGTTAAATTTAATGCCTAAACCTTTTTTTACTTTAATGCAAGGAATGCATTAAAGCAAAAAATGTTTAGGCTTTAGAACCACTTGCAGTGCGAAACGCGTCAACGTTTCTTTCCTGCAAGTCCATAGAATAAATGCTTGTCACGGGAAATGCGTCAATTCTGTTACTTTCCAGTTGTGGCCAAGAAATCCGTTCTTCAAAGTAGGCTGACACTGGTGCCTTTACCGAACAGGCCAATGTGTGTAGGAACATTGGCAAATAGGACACACATGCTCGGGCCAATATAGATCAGAGACAGCTCATGCAGAGTACCCAGAGGAAATCCATGTAAGCACAGGGAGAACATGGAAACTTTATACAAATGATGTCCTGACCGGGAATAAAACCGATGACCTCGGTGTTGCAAGGCAGAAGTGCCAACCACTAAGCCACTGATGGAAGTGGGATCCATATTTGTCACATGATGACTTGTGTTGGTGCCTCAATCTGATCTTTCTTGGTCTTCTGTTTCAGAAACTCGTGGAGGAGAAGCGCCTAAAGACGGAGCGGGAGTACGAGGCGTTCATGAAGCAGGACTTGCTGGCTGATCTGCGAGAAATCCTGGCCAAATACAAGCAGAAGGCAGAGATTTTGGAGAAACCGCCCAGCCAATGAAACGCCCTTTTTTATTATTTGTTTTTTTGTTTGCACCCCTGCGTGCCGTCCTGGACTGTTAGAGGAATGAAATGCCGTATTTTATTCACCCTTCTATGCGCTGTTCCTCACTGTTAGTTGTTTACATTTTGTTTGTTTATATTTATGTTTACGTTGTTCTTGTCACTTCAGTAAATAGCAAATACTTTTTCAAACCTCTGTTATCTGAAATTGTGTCCTGCAGCTCGTTGGGTACCCAGAACACATGGGGGGGGGTGTCTAAATGGGACCGACTGTGATACTGCTTGATTGCAAAATACACAGGGAAGCCTTCATTCCATGGAAAAGCTCCGTGTGGAGATTTTATATGTGAGCCCCAGGATGGTGTAATTTTTACTGCCAGAACCCAGCCATTTCAGTTTTATCCCCCCCCCCCCCACTTCTGTCTCCCTCCCCTCCTATAACAATAAAAGCTGGCATTCTACCAATCGCCTTGAGGCCCGGTTAACACTGGTGCGACATGAAAGTCGTGTGACTGTCGATCCAACTTTAATGAATGGGATCTGATTTTAATCTGACTTTGAGAAAAAAAAAAGCACAGCATGGGATCCCACCCCCAAATCAATTCCAGGACATACCAGCCCCCCACCTCAAAGCACCTTGTCCCCATGTTGGACAGGGGTCTCTTCCCAACAGCCTTGGGCTGTGGTTGTGGGAGTCTGCGGGCATGGGCTTATCGGGCCCCCAGATCCCCTGCCCCTTAGGTGAATGAGTATGGGGTACATAGTACCCCTGCCAATTCACTCCCCCAAAAAAGTGTAACAAACATGATGCAGTTTTTGACAAGTCCTTTATTAAAAAATTAATAATGTCCCCCGATATAGATCCAACATCAATCACGATGGCTGTCCACAACCGGATAAAACCCCCGCCAAAAAAACATGCTCCTCCCCCAATGAATTCACCTGCCATTCTGGCAGCTCCTGTATCTGACAGTTCTTATATAGCTATGTATTGTGGCCATGTGGTGGTGTCACCTGGAGACCCCGCCCTCTTGTGATGCTACAGACCCATCATGCCCGGGGTGGTGACGTCACATGAGGACGGGGTCTCCGGGTGACCTCACTGCATGGCCACGCCCCATAGCTATATAAGAACTGTCAGACACGGGAGCTGCCAGAACGGCAGGTGAATTTGTATCTGACAGTTCTTATATAGCTATGGGGCGTGGCCATGCGGGGATGTCACCCAGAGACCCCGTCCTTGTGATGTCACCGCCTCGGACATGATGGATCTGTGACGTCACAAGGGGCGGGGCCTCCAGGTGGCGTCGCCACTTGGCCACACCCCATAGCTATATAAGAACTGTCAGACACAGGAGCTGCCAGAACGGTGGGACCAAACATTGGGGGAGGAGCGTTTTTTTTTTTTTTGCAAATATAAATGGTATTGATTTTTAAAGGAGAGGTCAGGGAGGGGTACAGTACACCTTATGTTCATAACATATAACAAATAATTTACTCGGGTGGCAACTTCAAAAAAGAACCATCCAGTCATGGAACACTGTACAATATAGTGAATAATCATGGTTCATACATGACATTACTGTAACATTGTTAAACACTCCACATTTCCGCTTTACATACGTGGGTGGGGGGTATCACATCGACCTCCCATTCCATTACTCTTGTGGACTGTCTGGTCCCCAACCACTAGAATTATTGGATAGTCAAAGAATAAGAGGACGACAGAAAGCACCAAGGTGCTAAAGCGTAATTCTAGTGAGAAGAAAGGAACGGGAAAAAGAGGGGGGGTGTTGACCCGGGTATGTTGCGCGTATCGATTTTTATCATTTTTCAGTAACGCTACGTCATGTTATCTCAAGAGTTAAGTAGGGAGGTACCTTCGTCGTATACAATGAACATATTCCACAGCCTCCATGCCTCAGAATGCTTCTCCTGTTTGTGTTGTGCCCTAAGTCCTAGGTCTTCCAGTTTTTTAATCTCCTCCACTCTACGCAACCACATCCCGACCGTTGGTGCTGTGCTTTTTTTTTCCCCACATAACCAGAATACATGACTTGAAAATAAAACCAAACAAATACAGTGCTGATAGACCAAACAAATACAGCGCTGATAGTCATGTATCCTTAAACAAATATTATGTACAAGAAGCAGCGCTGGCGACAAATTAAATATAGAATATAAATACTATCGCTGCTGTAACAAAGTATTGCAGAGTTATGGAATCACTTGCGCTACAAAGCGCTACTCACAAATCCTCGGTTGCAAACAGGCATATCAGAGAGCTTCCGCAATCGCCGCTGGTAGCGTGCGTTCCACTGAGCCAGGAAGAAAACGTCACTTGGTTTAAAGCGTCAGCCGGATGTTGTGTCGACGCGTTTCGCCCCTCCCCCAGGGCGTCATCAAAGGAGTCCTTTGATGACGCCCTGGGGGAGGGGCGAAACGCGTCGACGCAACATCCAGCTGACGCCTTAAACCAAGTGACGTTTTCTTCCTGGCTCCGTGGAACGCACGCTACCAGCGGCGATTGCGGAAGCTCTCTGATATGCCTGTTTGCAACCGAGGATTTGTGAGTAGCGCTTTGTAGCGCAAGTGATTCCATAACTCTGCAATACTTCACCATATCATTTTTCTTTTATTTTTGGGTGGATATCCACAAGCCCTATTTGAACATCAACACTCCTATCTGCACATCCACACTAGAGGTGCCGCTTTGCAAATACATATGGGATTGATTGACAGTACAGGTCAAAGAGTTGCTGTCTGTGTTCCGGTGAAGCTGCCTGTCCAAGAGCTCTGGGATCAGCCTGGCTGGGGTAGTTTACTTTGGGAGTATTTGCAAGTAGTCACCATTTCTTCTGTATTAGCCTAAGTGGTGAAATTTTTTGTGGATTTCCTAGCATTTGCACTTATTGCATGGCACCTATTATCAATATTTTATTTATTGTCAGCACGCAGCACTTTAGTTCTTTGATGGTATAGCACATGCACCTATCTATATTATTTAATATTTATTATATAATTTTGTTAGCACGCACTATTATAGCTTTCGATTGCATTGGTCATTCTATCAGCGCTGTATTTGTTTGGTTTTATTTTCAAGTATTTATACTTTGTTACAGCAGCGATAGTATTTATATTCTATATTTAATTTGTCGCCAGCGCTGCTTCTTGCACATATTTGTTTAAGGATACATGACTTAGCTGCGTTAAGTAGATGTCTCACTATCGATTTGTTGTATCTCTGTGTCGGGGCTGTGGTGGCGTGAAGCAGAAGAGCAGCCGGGACCAAAAGATATGGAGCATCATCCCCTTTTCTGTCTGGCATCTCCAGCATCTGTCTGAAGTGGTGAGGAAGTATTGGTGTAGTAACTGAGTTGTATAGTACCAACTAGTCAGGATCTTATAATTAGTTTCTTGTATTTTCGTACAAATCGAAGACTTTAAAGAAAACCTGATAATGTTTTGTTTCTGAGTATTTGTGAAACAACGCTGTAAGTCCGTTTCCCATTTCTGCAGAAATATCAAGTCTGGTTGTTGCTGTGGGGTATTGAGTAGGGAATATGTTTTTGACAGTACCTGAGATATATCACCTGTGTCCCTACAGTACTCCTCAAATATCGTCAAGACACGGTCGAATTGTGCTGGGTTAGCAATTGAGTATAGGAAGTGGTGCAGTCTGATTGCTTTCCAAAATGGAAGCTGGGACTGTCCTGTGGGACTTGTCAGTGCTTTAATGGAGGTCCAATGGGTCACTTCTAGGAAATACATGGCGCAGTCTCTCCCTGATGATAGAAGTGTCTTATATTGCGAGTGATCAAGTCCATGGGGAAATGCTGGATTTCCCAAGATAGGGAGTATTGGAGACTGGCTGGTTCGAGGAAAGAGAGGTCGTGCGTATGATTGTCGAGCCTATTCGGAATGTGACGCCTATGATAGGATGAGATGTCAAAGTAGAAGGAAGTTGGTCGTAGCACCATATCGCCCCTTTTAGAGGGACCCCCACCTGAGCTCCCTCCGATTACGTCCACAGTTTGTTTTTCATGTCGGTTCCAGTCTATAATTCTCCCTAAGTGCACCACTGGGTAATAATTCTTAAGGTCTGGAAGGGCTAGTCCTCCATAGTGTTTTGGTGGTGTAAGATACCGTCTGCGCAGTCTTGGTTTTGTGTGTGACCATATAAATTTAGTGAAGATGAAGTGTGCTTGTTTAAAATATAGGGGTGGGAGAGGAGCGTTTTTTTATATAGATCGATCTATCAGGTTGGCGGTGGCAGCAACGGCCGTCGTGATTGACGTTGAATCTACATCGGGGGACTATGTTCATTTTTAATAAAGGACTTGTCAAAAACTACCTCTCATTTTTTGTTTCGCTACACTGTTTGTTTGTTTTTTTTAGGTGAATGGGTAGGGCTATGTACACCATACTCATTTAACATGGGGGGTGGGATCTGGAGGGCCCCCTTACTTAAAGGTGGCTTCCACAGCCCAGGGTTGTGGGGAAAGAGACCCTTGTCAAACTGGGGACAAGGCACTTTGGAGTTGGGGGCAGAGGCCCCACCCCCATGTTGAGGGCATGTGGCCTGGCATGTTCTGGGGGGGTACCTGCTTCCACCCCGACCTGCCAGGCTACATGCTTGGGTAACCCCCACTTTGTGTGTTTTTTTTTTTTTTCTTAATTTTTCAATACATTTTGCATTACTAACATTGCCTCTGAGCACAAGTCGGATCAGTTAAGATGCTGATCGGACTTAGATGCGACTTCCATTCAATTCTATGGGCTGAAATTGGACAGAAGTCTGAGCAAAGTAGTGCAGAAACTTTTTCCAGTCGGACCAGACGGCTCTCATAGGGAATCACTGATTTTATTTCCATGTCATGTGACGTGCTCTCAATGTCGGAGCGATTGTCGCACCAGTGTGAACCGGGTCTTATCTCCCCCTTAGCACTTGAATGTACATGTTTTTTGTGGAGAAGTGGACCTGTACCCGCTCTCCTCATCCCTTGTCATTTGTTTGATGTTTTTTCTTACTTCGTTGCTATTATAGAGTTGGTTTGCATCGCTCCTCCAAAATGTTTCCAGCGTTCTTTTTCTTTATACTTTACAAGATGTTCTCCCTGCAAATTTGAAACCGTATCTGATGGTTCTGCTTTGTAACATCTGATGGATGTTGCTGATGTATCTTTTCTAATGTTGTTGTGACACATAATAAATAAAAATAAATTATTTTGAAAAATAAAAAACGTTAACCTCTAACCCCCAGTGTTTTTGTGATTTATTCTGTTAACGATCGTGGGACCTCTGACCCTCAATGCACTCCAAAAACAGGATTTTACAATGAGAGCCAAAATTCTATTTTATTTCTGCTCTGTTGAACACAAAGCGGTTGATTTTACTAAAGACAAAACTACTGTGCACTGCAAGTGCAGTTGCTGTTGATCTGAGGGGAAGCTCTGCTGATTTCTATCATCCAATCATGTGCAAGCAAAAATGCTGTTTTTTTATTTTCCTTGCATGTCCCCATCAGAACTAGAACAACTGCACTTGTAGTGCACAGACTATTTACCTTTTAAAGAGGTAATAAACTGCTGATAGAAAAAAAAAACAGCAAGACGATAGCATCGCATACTAGCAATATTATGTATGGAGTAAACCCCCCCCCTCCCCCCCCAAGGAAATACTAAGGGACTTTGAAGGCAACTGATCAACAGGTTTTTAGACAAAAATATGGAATTTTTTTTATGTAAAATATGTGGTGCATACAACACCAACAGTAAATTACACATAAAACAAAAGACAGAATCGTATATCAAATATAAAAATGCAGATCCTTCAACGTTAAGCCCGACACATTTCTGGACCTATCTAGAGTCCTTTCTTCAGGGGCATTTCATACGAGGTAATGCTGCTATACTGATATTCTATAATGAGACAAGGTCACACATCAGAATCCTACTCGAGGTCACACTAGCATACTAGCACATTTGAAATTATTACCTTAGAACGAGGCCCCTGCAGCGCGCCCGGTAACCGCTGGCTCTGGCGCTGTGAGTGGCCGGAGCCGCGATGATGTCACGCCGTTCCAGCAAGGAGCTCTGAATTTCCGGCATGATCCGCCGGACCTTCAGAGCTCATGCGCCGCTGACATCAGCGGCTGCATGTAGGGTGGATATCTCCTACACGGCGCACGTTTAGGAGATATTAATTTTACCGACGGGTAATACTCATTATTAGACATGTGCAGGATGAAAAAATTTGTTTAGTTTCGATTCGTTAACTAAATTCGTTTAGTTAAATTCGTTGCATTCGTTACATTCGTTTTCGGAATTCGTTTCGTTTCGTATTCGAATTGGAAAAAATTCGACCACATTCGAAAAAATTTGACCGTATTCGAAAAAAACTATCAAATTCGAAAAAATTCTACCACATTCGAAAAAAACTGTCAAATTCGAAAAAATTCTACCGCATTCGAAAAAAACTGTCAAATTTGAAAAAATTCTACCGCATTCAAAAAAAACTGTCAAATTCGAAAAAATTCTACCACATTCGAAAAAAACTGTCAAATTCGAAAATATTCTACCACATTCGAAAAAAACTATCAAATTCGAAAAAATTCTATCACATTCGAAAAAAACTATAAAATTCGAAAAAATTCTACCGCATTCGAAAAAAACATTAACTGAATTTGAAAAAGTAAACTATATATAACCATTTTGCAAAATTTGAAATTCGTATAGAATGAAATCGAATTCCAATAGAAAAGATTAGGATAGAATAGAAAGTATAAAAGAATAGCATAGAAAAACAATAGAACAGAATAGAAAAAACATATAATATATTGTATTCTAATCTTTTCTATTCGAATTCATTCTGTACCAAATTCCAATTTTGGAAGATGGTTATATATATATATAATTTTTTTCTATTCTGTTCCATTGTTTTTCTATGCTATTCTTTTCTATTCTATTCTAAACTTTTCTATTCAAATTTGAATTAATTCTATGCGAAATTCGAATTTCGGAAGATGGCTTCTAAATTAGAATTTCGTATAGAATGAATTCGAATTTGAATAGAAAATAATAGAAATAGAATAGACTAGAAAAACAATAGAACAGAAGAGAATAAAATATAATATATATATTATATTTTTTTCTATTCTGTTTCATTGTTTTTCTATGCTATTCTTTTTTTATTCTATTCTAAACTTTTCTATTCGAATTTGAATTCATTCTATACGAAATTCGAATTTCGGAAGATGGCTTCTGAAATTCGAATTGCGTATAGAATGAATTCGAATTTGAATAGAAAATAATAGAAAAGAATAGACTAGAAAAACAATAGAACAGAATAAAATATAATATATATATTATATCTTATTCTATTCTGTTCTATTGTTTTTCTAGTCTATTCTTTCTACTCTAGTTTAATCTTTTCTATTCAAATTCATTCTATACAAAATTCGAATTTCGGAAAATGGTTATATAGAAATCGAATGAAATCAAATTCTAATAGAAAAGAATAGAATAGAAAAACAATAGAACAGTAGAACAGAATAGAAAGAAACAGAATAGAAAACATTATATATATATATATATATATATATATATATATATATATATATATATATATATATATAATATAAAACATCTTCCAAAATTCCAAAATTTAATATAGACCGAAATCAAATTTGAATATAAAAGATTAGAATAGAATAGAAAATAATAGAAAAGAATGAAATAGAAAAACAATAGAACAGAATAGAAGAAAATATAATATATATATTATATTTTCTTCTATTCTGTTCTATTGTTTTTCTAGTTCATTCTTTTCTATTATTTTCTGTTCTAATCTTTTCTATTCAAATTCGAATTCATTCTATATGAAATTTAAACTTTAGAAGCCATATTCCTTAATTCGAATTTCGTATAGAATGAATTTGAATTGAAAAGACTATTATAGAATATAAAATAATAGAAAAGAAAAGCATAAAAAAACAATAGAAGAGAATACTAAAATATATATATATATATCTGCCTGCCCGGCAGAGACGGTAATTGAATATTCTCTTCTGGGGGTCAAGATTCCTCTGTGAGTATGGTTTCATTAGGTGTTCATTAATAGTGAATGCCTCATCAGCCACAAACACAAAAAGGCATATCTGGATTTTCAGTCCCAGGTAGTGGTTTGTTCTCTGGTAAATCTAGTTTCTTTGCAACTAGCCGCTTTCCAAACTTAGAATTTTCGAATACAGTTGAGTCTGCACAACTTCCAAATGCTCCGATATCAACAAATAGGAATTTGTAGTCTGCATCTACAACAGCTATAAGAACAATTGAAAAATACTTCTTGTAATTAAAATATCTGCTTTCACTGTGACAGGGTTTTATAACCCTAATGTGTTTTCCATCAATAGCTCCCAGGAAGTTAGGAAAGTTTGTTTTACTCCAGAAGCGATCGGCAACATCCTTCCACTTCTCTTTATTTGGTAACGGCATGAATTCTTTCCTTAGATTCCATATAGCATCACACATTAGCTTCACAATCTCACTAATGGACGATATTCCTATGCGATATTCATATTGTAGTGATGTGTGGCTATTTCCTGTGGCAAGATATCTGTAAATAAAAATACAATATAATTTCATATCTTTCAGTTGAACAACTTAAAAACGTTGGAAAACCTTGAAAGGCAACTACAGGAAGGAGCTAAAAAAACAAACACAAACAAGAAGTGGGTCAGGTGCCAAAAAATCTAGAGTTTATTGCCATTTTTTGGACCTTCAGTTTCTAAAACCAGTGATGGAGCTGAGGGAGTAAGTATATCATCATGAAGGGTTATTAATTTTAATATATATATAGTGATTGTTTTTTCAATATTTCTTTTCAGGACTGAATGCAATGTGGACTCGGAAACGGAGGATGAGCAGGATACCGAGCAGCAGGAGGATGTGGCTGATCCTCCATTGTCGATTTGTCCTCCATTTGAGGAAAATGAGCCACATAGTCCAATCGATAATGAATCAGAGCCAGCACAAATTAGAAAAAAAAATAAAACCAAACAGCAACAATGTGAAGACTTTGTGGAGGTGGTAAAGCAGATGTTGGCTGCACATCACAAAGAAATGGGGGAAAGTGCTGCTTTTACCAGAAGTCTAATACCACTCATAGATTCTGTTGACAAAAAATGGCAATGTTCAATGCAAAGTGATATTCTTAGGGTCATTGAATCATATCAAAACAAAAGTTGTCCATCCTCCAGACCAGACGTCAATGTGCAAAACAGTGGGATGTATTCCAATTTTGAATCTAGACCCATACAATATCCTGGCCCTTCCAATCTACAATACCCTGCTCCATCTTCTGTCCAGTATCCCGGACCACCAATGTATACCATCCTACCTCCTCCCACCTATGACACTGCCCGTGTCCCAATGTATAGGGCACAGCAAACTCATCCTCCTCCCCCTTGACAGGAGTCCCATGCCACCCCTCCCTTATATCATGATCTATAATTCCATATGTTTTGATTGTTAGATTATTATTGTTTCCATTACTAACAAGTTTAAATTTGTTAATAAAGATTATATGTTAAAAAACAAAAAATTTCAATTATCAAAGTTGTTTTATTGTTGTATACTAGTTTATTGTTATCTAGCACCTTTTTCTACTGTTTGATAAAAAAAATATATATATTGAGTAAAATACATATTTGTTTTTGCAATTATGTTGTTTTTATTCAATACTTGATATACTATATTACTTTGTCTACTTATATACACCATTATAAACTTACCTTAGTGTTATAAGCAATCGTTCACACGTCTCTCTGTAGTTGGTATCATGTCTTAGTAAGGCAGGCGACAACATATCAAGAAGAAAGTCAAATCTGGGACAGAAAATAGGTAATATGTTTACACTACTGTCTGTTTATGATTTGGGACTAGTGGGAGCGGTATTAGGGATTTGGGACTAGTGGGAGCGGAGTTAGGGTTAGTATTAGGGATTTGGGACTAGTGGGAGAGGGATTAGGGTTAGCATTCTGGTTTTAGGACTAGTGGAAGTGGGATTAGGGTTAGGGATTTGGGACTAGTGGGAGCGGAATTAGGGATTTGGGACTAGTGAGAGCGGGATTAGGGATTTGGGACTAGTGGGGTTAGGGATTTGGGACTAGTGGGATTAGGGTTAGGGATTTGGGACTAGTGGGAGCGGGGTTGGGGATTTGGGACTAGTGGGAGCGGTGTTAGGGTTCTGGTTTTGGGACTAGTGGATGTGGGATTAGGATTAGGGATTTGGGATTAGTGGGAGCAGGGTTAGGGATTTGGGACTAGTGGGAGCGGGATTAGGGTTGGGATTAGGGTTGGGATTAGGGTTAGGGATTTGGGACTAGTGGGAGCGGGATTAGGGTTAGGGATTTGGGACTAGTGGGAGTGGGATTAGGGTTGGGATTAGGGTTAGGGATTTTTGACTAGTGGGAGCAGGATTAGGGTTAGGGATTTGGGACTAGTGGGAGCAGGAGTAGAGTTAGGGATTTGGGACTAGTGGGAGCGGGATTAGGGTTAGGGATTTTTGACTAGTGGGAGCGGGATTAGGGTTAGGGATTTGAGACTAGTGGGAGCGGGGTTAGGGATTTGGGACTAGTAGGATTAGGGTTAGGAATTTGGGACTGGAGCGAGCGGGATTAAGGTTAGGGATTTGGGACTAGTGGGAGCGGGGTTAGGAATTTGGGAGTAGTGGGAGCGGGAGTAGGGTTAGGGATTTGGGATTAGTGGGAGCTGGATTAGGGTTAGGAATTTGGGACTAGTGGGAACGGGGTTAGGGATTTGGGACTAGTGGGAGCAGGATTAGGGTTGGGATTAGGGATTTGGATTTAGTGGGAGCGGGGTTAGGGTTAGGGATTTGGGACTAGTGGGAGCGGGGTTAGGGATTTTTGACTAGTGGGAGCGGGATTAGGGTTAGGGATTTTTGACTAGTGGGAGCGGGATTAGGGTTAGGGATTTGGGACTAGTGGGAGCGGGAGTAGGGTTAGGGATTTGGGACTAGTGGGAGCGGGATTAGGGTTGGGATTAGGGTTAGGGATTTTTGACTAGTGAGAGCGGGATTAGGGTTAGGGATTTGGGACTAGTGGGAGCGGGGTTAGGGATTTGGAACTAGTGGGGTTAGGGATTTGGGACTAGTGGGAGCGGTATTAGAGTTAGGAATTTGGGACTAGTGGGAGCAGGGTTAGGGATTTGGGACTAGTGGGATTGGGGTTAGGGATTTGGGACTGGTGGGAGCGGGATTAAGGTTAGGGATTTGGGACTAGTGGGAGCGGGGTTAGGGTTCTGGTTTTGGGACTAGTGGGAGCGGGATTAGGGTTAGGGATTTGGGACTAGTGGGAGCGGGATTAGGGTTGGGATTAGGGTTAGGGATTTTTGACTAGTGGGAGTGGGATTAGGGTTAGGGATTTGGGACTAGTGGGAGCAGGAGTAGGGTTAGGGATTTGGGACTAGTGGGAGCGGGATTAGGGTTAGGGATTTTTGACTAGAGGGAGTGGGATTAGGGTTAGGGATTTGAGACTAGTGGGAGCGGGGTTAGGGATTTGGGACTAGTAGGATTAGGGTTAGGAATTTGGGACTGGTGCAAGCAGGATTAAGGTTAGGGATTTGGGACTAGTGGGAGCGGGGTTAGGGATTTGGGAGTAGTGGGAGCGGGAGTAGGGTTAGGGATTTGGGATTAGTGGGAGCTGGATTAGGGTTAGGGATTTGGGACTAGTGGGAACGGGGTTAGGGATTTGGGACTAGTGGGAGTGGGATTAGGGTTAGGGATTTGGGACTAGTGGGAGCGGGGTTAGGGTTCTGGTTTTGGGTCTAGTGGAAGTGGGATTAGGGTTAGGGATTTGGTACTAGTGGGAGCAGGGTTAGGGATTTGGGACTAGTGGGAGCAGGATTAGGGTTGGGATTAGGGATTTGGATTTAGTGGGAGCGGGGTTAGGGTTAGGGATTTGGGACTAGTGGGAGCGGGATTAGGGTTAGGGATTTTTGACTAGTGGGAGCGGGATTAGGGTTAGGGATTTTTGACTAGTGGGAGCGGGATTAGGGTTAGGGATTTGGGACTAGTGGGAGCGGGAGTAGGGTTAGGGATTTGGGACTAGTGGGAGCGGGATTAGGGTTGGGATTAGGGTTAGGGATTTTTGACTAGTGAGAGCGGGATTAGCTTTAGGGATTTGGGACTAGTGGGAGCGGGGTTAGGGATTTGGAACTAGTGGGGTTAGGGATTTGGGACTAGTGGGAGCAGGGTTAGGGATTTGGGACTAGTGGGATTAGGGATTTGGGACTGGTGGGAGCGGGATTAAGGTTAGGGATTTGGGACTAGTGGGAGCGGGGTTAGGGTTCTGGTTTTGGGACTAGTGGGAGCGGGATTAGGGTTAGGGATTTGCTTGGTGACCTCTCTATACTCTGCTCCTTTTTATTCTCAGCCTCCAGCTGTTTGCGGTCCCGGTTTGCGTCCAGCTGCTGCCCGTGCTCACCTCTCCTATCAAACTGGAACTCATCTCTTTTATCTTAATTCATTGTTTCATTTGAGTTTGGCCCTTGGCTCTATTGCCCAGGCTCTGGTTGCTATTTGGACGCGTGAGTATAGTAGCTTTACAGACGTATTTTCTGCACCATCTGCTGCCTCTGATGGATATAAGTACTGATTTAGCTATGTTGTTGATAAAATATGTATTTCTTTATATTTTAGATGATTACATGCACAAAATTAATGCATATCGGACTATCCCTGAAGAAGGAGTGTGGAACACTCTGTAACGCCTAGGATTTATCGAATGCTTACATGTTATTACACTTTGGGTGTATCTTGTTTCTCTGAGTTTCTGGAGACACTATACACTCCAAATGTTTTATGCATATTTAGCAACATTTTAAAATATTTTTTGTACCTATGATATGTGATACAAACAAAAATTTCTCTGTAATACCTTTTTGACATATTGTTTAAATAAAATGTATTCTTTTTATCAATTTTTTGTTGACAATCTATGCCTTTAACCACTTCAATACAGGGCACTTAGACACCTTCCTGCCCAGACCAATTTTCAGCTTTCATCGCTGTCGCAGTTTGAATGACAATTGCGCGGTCATGCTACACTGTGCCCAAACTAAATTTTTATAGTTTTGTTCCCACAAATAGAGATTTCTTTTGGTGGTATTTGATCACCTCTGCAGTTTTTATTTTTTGCTAAACAAATAAAAAAAGACCGAAAATTTTGAAAAAAATAAAAGTTTTGCTTTTGTTTCTGTTAAAAAAAAATTGTAAATAAGTAAGTTTTCTCTTTCACTGATGGGCACTGATAAGGCAGCACTGACAGGCACTGATACGGCGGCACCGATGAGGTGGCACCAATGAGCGGGCACTGATGGGCACTGACGATGGGCACTGATATGCGGCACTGATGGGCACTGGTAGGCGGCACTGATGGGTGGCACTCATATGCAGCACTGATGGGCATTGATAGGCGGCACTAATGGGCACTGATGGGTGGCACTGGGTGGCACTGGCTGGCAATGATGGGCACCACTGATGGGCAATGAAAGGCGGCACTGCTGGGCACTGCTAGGCACTGATAGTGTGGCACTGATAGGCGGCACTGCTGGGCACTGATGGGCACTGATAGGCGGCACTGCTGGGCACTGATGGGCACTGATAGGCAGCACTGCTGGGCACTGATACGTGGCACTGATGGGCACTGATACGCGGCACTAAAATGAGGCACTGATGGGCATCCCTGGTGGCACTGGCAGTGGTAGGCATTGCAGTGGGCACTGACTGGCAGCTGCCTGGGCACACAGTGTAATTTCCCTGGTGGTCTAGGGGCATACCTGGTGGTCCAGTGTGGATCGCTTCCCTGGTGGTCCTGGGCGGCTTCCCTGGTGGTCCTGGGTAGGATCTGAGGGGGGGCTGTGCTGATAAACAATCAGCACAGACCCCCCCTGTCAGGAGAGCAGCCGATCGGCTCTCCTCTACTCGCGTCTGTCAGACGCGAGTGAGGAAGAGCCGATCAATGGCTCTTCCCATTGACAGCGTGATCAGCCGTGATTGGACATGGCTGATCACGTGGTAAAGAGTCTCCGTCGCAGCGGCTCGATATTCCTGATCACGTCATATGACGTCTGATCAGGAATATCAAACCACTTTGCCGCCGTCATTCTCCAATAGGGCGGGCGGCAAGTGGTTAAAGTCCCACCCTCACTGGGGAAAACTTTGCTTGCGTAGTGTTAGGGATTTGGGACTGGTGGGAGCGGGATTAGGATATAGATACTTACGTTGCAATGCTCATCCGAGTATAATTTCTTGAACTTGTCTGGGTGCACTCTCAAGTCCTCATAGAGCAACGCAAATTGTAAAATTGAGGTGTGCACTTGGAGGACGGGATGAACCCAATAGCGACGGTGCTGCCTCTGTTGGTGGATATGCTCCCAATAGAGTTGCACAAACAACAAAAAAAGTTCCATGAACTCCATCTTCTTTATGTACCCTCTCTCACCTCTACGAGAAACAAGAAAGTACACAAGAAGTGATGTAGGGAGGTGGGGTTGTTTTTTGATGCCCATGCTTCAATAACGCTTGAAAAACTATGTTAAAACACCTGCAGCGTTGCGTTAATTTTACCGCTAGCTCCCCTAAAATGCGGTAAAAACGCTGTAATAACGTTAAGGCGTTTTAGGGCATTTTTGAAGCGCCTTGGTGTGAAAGGGGTCTTAGGATGGTCTGTCTCCGAAGTGGCGATGTCTCTTACCATAGGATTCATGTATGCAAGAAAAGAATACTCCCTAGTGCTTATACCATTTAAAACCAACACTTTATTAAAATGTAAGCAAATCACTCCTATCAATATGTGAATGCAGGGTGCTTGTAGTGCACCACTCTGACCTCACTTGGTAAATCAATGCAGTATGTTGCCTCCGTGACACCAGCCGCTCGTCTGCAATTCCTCCCGCTGGGTGCACGCACAGTACCGTCCTACTTGCCCCTCCCCCACCCCAACCTTTCTTGAAGATCTTCTCCCATATCTTCACCGCCAATCTGACAAAAAGAAGGCAGGTGTCCTCATAGCTATAGCTGCCTCTCTCAACTTTCAGTTCAATCTTCTGGGACCTGTGACGATTGGAGGGAGGGGGTAGAGGTGAACTTCCGCTTGGCGCCGCAGCGCCAGTAGAGGAGATTGGAGCTGGGTACCTGTGAAAACTAGGTACCCACTACCCCCCCAAAAAAAAAATTACATTCCAAATGTGGCATGTCAGGGGGTCACCAGTACTTAAAGCGGAAGTTACACTTTTGGGTGGAACTCCACTTTAAGTCTGAGGAGCACATAGGCTGGGAGTTCCAGTCCAGCCCACCTCTGAGAAGAGAGGTTCTGGTGGGGAGGAGGCGGCTGCCTCGTCCCAGCAAAGGCGGCCATGCGGCCTCACATGCAGATATGGGGGCCTGAAGCCTGAAAGCTACAACCCAGGGTTCCTGTGCAAGCTGATTAAGGGAGAAAGTCTATGGATCTGTTCATGTGTCACTGGTACAGAGTGTCGCTTGGAAGTTGGAAGGAGGCTAACAGCTGTCTCTGGACATTTTGTGAGTACAGACCCTGAAGGAATCCTTGAGACTGTGTGTGTTGCTGCAATAAGTCCACTTACTGGGTGTGTGAGCTAAAGGAGACACTGGCTAGTGTCTTGAAGACTAAAGTCCACTAACAAAGTCCACTAAGTCTCTTCTGCTACAGAGGGACTTGTTCTTCCATACAGACCCTGTGTGGTTCAGCAGATCATCTGCTTCCACAGTACTACACCGAGAGAGTTGTCCTCACCTGTGAATAGTTAATTTGGAGTGTCCTGCTAATCCCCCTCTCCTATCCAAATTCTCCAAATAAAACAAAAAACAAATCCCCTAAACTAGTCATTCGGAGATAACGAGCGGAAGAGTGTGTGCACCTGACTGTGTGAAAATACCGTGTAACTGGCTGCAGCATAATCAGTGGGAAGCCCTGGTACAAGTATTTAAGCAGTTCCTGCGGTAGCAGTGCTAGACTGGCAGCTTCTCTGGTGCCTCCCCCTGTTTTCTAGGACATTGAAGAATGTTCTAGACATAGTGGGTGGAGGTTAGGAGGAGCTGCTTGGCATTATTATGAGGGCCTTAGCCAATCCCCAGTAAAGGGCTGGCAGTAGGGTTAACACTTTTTCTTCAAGCCAAACTGGAACACGTTAGCGGTGCACAGTAATTTTTTTAGTATACACTATAGGATTGTAACAGGCCTGGGACACCTTTGGGCACTTCAAAGAGAAATAGTAATGCAGTGCACATAGTGCCCCCTCACACTCTTGTCAGGCCCTATTCTGAGCCACATTCCTGTTTGAAAAATGTGTCCAGGTTTCAGGTGGACTAAAACCCGGACACATGATTCAAAAGCCAGGCTGTCCGGGTGAGTCCCGGACAGGTGGTAACCCTAGCTGGCAAGGGGCAGGCCACCTCATAAATAGGCATGAGTCATGCCGGGGGGGCAGTCGGGTGAAGGATGGAGATGGAGTTCTGAGGAGGCTTTCGGTAGCTCTCAGGGGTGCCCCCTAGCCTGGGGGGTGGGTGACCTTTGGCCAGGGCTCGAGTGCTGGAAGGATCCTGCCACAACACATGGAGGAAGCCCTTCCTGGAGACATGGGAGCAAGTGAGAGGA
Organism: Aquarana catesbeiana; assembly: GCF_042186555.1. NCBI lineage: Eukaryota > Metazoa > Chordata > Amphibia > Anura > Ranidae > Aquarana > Aquarana catesbeiana. The sequence continues at coordinate 794,949,370 of NC_133325.1, forward strand.
CAGCAGGAGCAGGTCAGCACTACTGGGTGATCTCGTTAGAGTCAGCCGGGTGTTGCTGGTGAGTGTCAGTCTGGGGGACTGTGGTGAGAAGCCTGGAGGGCTAGTAAAGGGGCAGCTGCAGCCAGGTGGGTTGGCAGTGCCTGAAAAGGTGGCGCTGGGATCAGTAGCCACAGGAGGAAGAGTACAAGTTGATCACTTTAATCTTGTATAGCACGAATACTGCGTTGTAACGGAGATGTGGGAATTCCCTGGGTTGGGAGAATATTCTAGCCAAGGTAAAATGTGATGTAAGTGCCTATGTAATGTATTAGATTTATTTGATGCATAAATATATGAAAGACCAATCTTAAAGTGAAATCACTCTATATTGCAGAAGTGGTAAAAATCCGTGAAGAAGAAATTATTTATGTGTGTATATATTTCGAAATGCGTTGGTTACCCCCCCACCTACTGGAAACCAGCCACAAGTGCACAATTGAGGAGCTGAACAGAAAGTAGCTTGGGAATATCACTGCAACATATCTTGATGGTTTTACATAATGAACAATACTGTGTTAATGTAATGATAATCTCTCTGAGCTTTGCCAAGTTGTTTACAGCTCTTACAAACTATTATTTTGCTGTTTTTAAAGTGATAAATAAAAGATATTTTTTACCCGCTTGCCGACCACCCGGGGTCGATTGACGGCGGCACAATGGCACTCCTGCACAAATCGCCGTAGCTGTACGGCGGGCGTTTCAAGAAGTATAGGGGACTCCTGCACCTGCCGTGTGACATAGGAGCCAATGCTCGTGGACGCCGGCTACCTGCGATTGCTCCTAAGAAGGACAGAATGGAGATCTGTCAATGTAAACAGACAGATCTCCGATCTGTCAGGGGTGAGGAGAACGATCTGTTGTTCCTACTGCTTAGGAACAACAATCGGTCTCCTCACCCAGACAGTCCCACCCCCCCTCCCCACAGTTAGAATCACTCCCTCGGTAACACATTTAACCCCTTGATCGCCCCGCAGTGTTAACCCCTTCCCTGCCAGTGACATTTATACAGTAATCAATGGCTATTTATAGCACTGATCGCTGTATAAATGTCAATGGTCCCAAAACAGTTTAATCTGTCCGCCGCAGTGTAGTGGTCCCGATAAAAATTGCAGATCGCTGCCATTACTAGTTAAAAAAAAAAAAAAGTATAATAAAAATGTCATAAATCTATCCCCTATTTTGTAGACGCTACAACTTTTGCGCAAACCAATCAACATACTAGATTGTAAGCTCCAACAATCGGGGCCCTCTGATCCCTCCTGTGTTGATTTGTATTGTAATTGTAATGTCTGCCTTCATGTTGTAAAGCGCTGCGCAAACTGTTGGCGCTATATAAATCCTGTATAATAATAATATACGCTTATTGCTATTTTATTACCAAAAATATGTAGAAGAATATGTATCGGCCTAAACTGATAAAGAAATTTGTTTTTTTTTTATATATTTTTTGGGGATATTTATTATAGCAAAAAGTAAAAAAATATTGTTTTTTTTTCAAAATTGTCGCTCTTTTTTTGTTTATAGCGCAAAAAATAAAAACAGCAGAGGTGATCAAATAGAGGTGATCAAATACCACCAAAAGAAAGCTCTGTTTGTGGGAATAAAAGTACGTCAATTATGTTTGGGGGCGACATCGCACGACTTGCGCAATTGTCAGTTGAAGCGACGCAGCGCCATATCGTAAAAAATGGCCTGGCCAGGAAGGGGGGGGTCAATTCTTCCAAGGCTGAAGTGGTTAATATATATACGGTAATAGTTTGAATTGCCTTAAAAATCCCCAAAATTAGGTACCATGTTGGGAAATGTATTGCTTTACTAATACGAAAGACGTGACATTTCTTAAAACTGATTTCTATTCACTCGATAATAAGGAAGGAGCCTTCCTAGCTAGACAATTCAAAGGCAAACGTCTCTTACACAAAATCCCCTTCCTGATTGATAAGACCAGCGCTAAGGTTTCTTCACCCGACCACATTGCTGAAATTTTTAAAAGAATACTTATGCCTATATGACCTCAAAGCAGACACCCAGGCTGCACAGCTTTGCATGAGTCAGCTCCAATCCTTCCTAAGCCTACTTTCTCTAACCGAGTTGACTAACGCCGTGTACACACGACCGGACTTTCTGGCAGAAAAGGTCAGACGGAATCATTCTGTCAGACATTCCGATGCAAGGGCAGCTATTAGCTACTGGCTATTGAACTTCCTTTCTCTTGTCCAGTCATACGTCATTGCGTTCTAAACGTTCAGACTTTGGTGTGATCGTGTGTAAGCAAGTCCGTTTTAGCGGAACTCCATCAAAAAAACGGCAGAGATCATCCCGACAAGTCCGAAAGTCCGGCCGTGTGTACGCGGCATTACACTCAACTCTTACTTAGAACCCCCAAACATTATATATAGTTTTTTTTTCTAACACCCTAAAGAATAAAATGGCGGTCATTGCAATACTTTTTTTTCACACCGTATTTGCGCAGCGGTCTAACAAGCACGCTTTTTTTTTGGAAAAAAATCACTTTTTTGAATAAAAAAATAAGACAGCAGTAAAGTTAGCCCAATTTTTTTTAATATTGTGAAAGATAATGTTACCCCGAGTAAATTGATACCCAACATGTCACACTTCAAAATTGCGCCCGCTCGTGGAATGGCGTCAAACTTTTACCCTCAAAAATCTCCATAGGCAACGTTTAAAAAATTCTACAGGTTGCATGTTTTGTGTTACAGAGGAGGTCTAGGGCTAGAATTATTGCTCTCGCTCTAATGATCGCGGCGATACCTCACATGTGTGGTTTGACCACCGTTTTCATACATGGCCGCTACTCACGTATGCGCTCGCTTCTGCGCACGAGCTCGCCGGGACGGGGCGTTTAAAAAAAAAACATTTATAAAAAAAAAATTATTTTGCTTATTTATTTTACTTGATTTTATTTATTTTTACACTGTTTAAAAAAAAAAAAAATTGTGTCACTTTTATTCCTATTACAAGGAATGTAAACATCCCTTGTAATAGAAAAAAGCATGACAGGTCCTCTTAAATATGAGATCTGGGGTCAAAAAGAGCTCACATCTCATATTTGGACTTGAATGCAATAAAAAAAAAAAAAGAAGTCATTTGAAAAAATGACATTGAAAAAATGTGTCTTTAAGACGTATGGGCGGAAGTGACGTTTTGACGTCGCTTCCGCCCTGCAGTGTCACGGAGACGGGTGGGGGCCATATTCCCCCTCACTCGTCTCCATGCACAGCTAGGGAAAGGACGCGATCCCCTCCGCCGGGAGGGAGGGGGGGCCCCTCTCCCGCCACCGATAAAAGTGATCTCGTGGCGAATCCGCCGCAGAGACCACTTTTATCTTATAGCCGACTGTCGGCCAAAAACAGGGATACCGGGGTTATGGCAGCTAGCTGCTGCCATAACAACGATATCCGCCCCCAAAGTAGGGATGTATATGTACATGCGGCGGTCGGCAAATGGCTAGCTTACCCAAATCCTAGCAACTACAGACCCATTTCACAATTGAATTAGGACATAAAAATATATGCAAAAGCTTTGGCCCTTAGAATATTGAATGTCCTACCTTCCCTGATCCACCCAGATCAGGTTGGGTTTATCAAAGGCCGTCAAGCTCCCAGATGTCACAAGAAAAATTCTGAACATACTCAAATACGCCGAGCTAAGCAAAATCCCATTGCTCCTCTTAGCTTTAGACACTGAAAAGGCGTTTGGTCGTGTACACTGGGGGGTTAGTTGGAGAAGTCCTGCAAAAATTTGGATTTTTGGGCCCAATCCTCACAGCTATCATGGCACTTCTTTTTTTTTCAACCAGCCACAAAAGTCTTTACCTCCTGAGGCCCCCTCTTTAGAACTTGTGATTATACCAACGGCACTAAGCAAGGATGCCGATGGTCCCCACTAATCTTTGCTCTGATCATGGAACCCCGGGCCTACGTCATCCGTGCATCACCCAATCATGACAGGACTGCAAATAGGTCCTACACAGAACAAAATTAGTAACAAATTTGCTCCACCTTTGGCTCAATCTCATATTACAAGATCAATGAAAGTAAATCCCAAATTTTGGGCCTTAATATCCAACCCTCCCTCAAAAAGACTATTACGACTCGATTCCCATATACCTGGGCTAATACATCTATTAAATACCTGGGGATCAATATCCCCGATAACTCTGCTAGGGTATACGCATATAACTTTCAAATATTTATCAAGAAACTCCCTGGGGGACTAAACTCTACACCTCAACTCAGTGGCGCACTGGCACTGGCATGGCATGGGCGCCGCCCCCCCCCCCTCCAGGCAGTCACAAAAATTTTTTTAAAACTGGACCTTTAAAAAAAAAATACCAAAAAAGGTCCTGTGTCCGGACGCTGGACGCAATGCATTATGGGAAGCGTCACGTCTATGCAATCACGGGATTGCAGATGCGGCGCTTCATTTGCAGGCTTTTATCCCGCCTTGCGGCACTTTCCGAAGCGCTGAGTAGCTTCCGCCCGGCTCTCGTAGTATCTATTACTACGGCCGGGCGGTTTGATTGACATCCGAGTTTGATGTTACTTCCTGTTTTCTATCGCCCATTGCGCCCGGGAGAGAGAAAACGGGAAGTATGAAGAGCAGACTCCTCTATCGCCGCTGCCAGTCGGAGGAGACACCGCAGGAGAGGACATCACAGCAAGGTAAGTACCACTGTGCTCCCACGGAGAACGGGGGGGGAGGGGGATTTGATGTGACACAGGCTGCTGCATTTGGTGGGACACAGGCTGGCTGCATTTGATGGGATACAGGCTGGCTGCATTTGGTGGGACACAGGCTGGCTGCATTTGATGGGACACAGGCTGGCTGCATTTGGTGGGACACAGGCTGGCTGCATTTGGTGGGACACAGGCTGACTGCATTTGATAGAAAAAGCTTGTGGGTAAAACCGTACAGCGGATATAAGTACAAGAAAAAATAGAAATGAGTTAAAGAATGAACTGCTGCCCCCACAGAAATACTATCACCTACGTTGGTGAAAAGAGGATGTAGGTGTGGCACTGTTCTAATTAGGCAATATACAGTTTCCCCTGTTTGTAGTGTATCTTTGCACCCTTTTCAGTGTGCCAGAGCATGTATTAAAGATATAAGACAGTGTCAGGGAAAAAAACCCGCCAAGGGGATATTCAAAAAAAACATTTCTTACAGTGAAAGTCAATACTTAGACTAATGGCAATTTTTGTGCTAGAGGTAATAAAAACCCTAGGGGTTATAGGGCTGATTCAGTTTTCCTGAGTGACATATGTAAAGGAGTGGAGGAATGGTGAATAATTCAAGCAATAAAAATTAACTGCATAAATTGCATATATTAACAGCCTTAAAGTTCTGGTTTCAGTGTCCTCTATCTCAACGCAGGTGTCAGTGCACTCTCTGAGCACTGGCGCCAGTGTGTTCTCAGTGCTGGTGTCAGGGCACTTTTTTTCAGTGCACTTTGTCTTTGTGCTGGAGTCAGTGTCCTCTTTCTCAGTGGGGGTCAGTGCTCTGTCTCTATCAATGCTGTACCTAGGTGAGAAGGAGTCCCTGTCCCTAGGGGAGAAGGGGTCCCTGTCCCTAGGTGAGAAGGGGTCCCCGTCCCCAGGGGAGAAGAGGTCCCTGTCCCCAGGTGAGATGGGGGGCCCTGTCCCTAGCTGAGATGGGGTCCCTGTCCCTAGCTGAGATTTGGGTCCCTGTCCCCAGGTGAGATGGGGGTCCCTATCCCTAGGTGAGAAGTGGTCCCTGTCCCCAGGTGAGATTGGGGTTCCTGTCCCTAGGTGAGAAGGGTCCCTGTCCCCAGGTAAGATGGGGGTCCCTATCCATAGCTGAGATGGGGGTCTCTGTCCCCAGGTGCGATGGGTGTCCCTGTCCCCAGGTGAGATGGGGGTCCTTGTCTCCAGGGAAGAAGGGTGTCCCTAGGTGAGAAGGGTCCCTGTCCCCAGGTAAGATGGGGTCCCTGTCCCCAGGTGAGATGGGTGTCCCTGTCCCCAGGGGAGATGGGGGCCCCTGTCCCTAAGTGAGATGGGGGTCCCTGTCCCCAGGTGAGAAGGGGTCCCTATCCCCAGGGGAGAAGGGGGTCCCTGTCTCTAGGTGGAAAGGGGTCCCTGTCCCTAAGTGAGAAGGGGTCCCTGTCCCTTGGTGAGAAGTGGTCCCTTGCTCCAGGGGAGAAGGGGGTCCCTGTCCCCAGGGGAGAAGGGTGTCCCTGTCCCCAGGAAAAAGGGTGTCCATATCCCCAGGTGAGATCGGGGTCCCTGTCTCTAGGTGAGAAGGGTCCCTGTCCCCAGGTAAGATGGGTCCCTGTCCCTAGCTGAGATGGGGGTCCCTGTCCCCAGGTGAGATGGGGTCCCTGTCCCCAGGTGAGATAGGGGTTCCTGTCCACAGGTATGATGGGGTCCCTGTCCCCATTTGAGAAGGGGTCCCTGTCCCTAGGTGATATGGGGGTCCCTGTCCCTAGATGAGATGGGGGTCTCTGTCCCTAGGTGAGATGGGGTCCCTGTCCCTAGCTAAGATGGGGGTCCCTGTCCCCATGGGAGATGGGGGGATGGAGTGGAGTATGGAATTGTCTGTGGGGGATATGGAGTCTCACTCACCTTGAGCAAGTCTGCAAGAGCACGCTTCATGGCTGCCTGGACTTCCTCCAGCAGCACAGACAGGGCAATCAGCATATCTCCGAGGCGAGGAAGATCTGTGTATGATGGGAGAAGGGGGGCTGGCAGACAAGCCTGCGGTGTCCTCCGGCTCTCATACAGCTGCACCTGTGTGCTTAAACTTTGCGCGGGAGAAGTGTACAGTGCTCCTGAATGGATGCAGCCGACTCGGGGGGCAGAGCTCTGGCTGGGGATGACTCTGGGCTGCGCGGTGCTGCATTGGGAAGGAGAGAGCGACCCGGAGGGGCCAGTGATCGCCAGCCGAGCACACAGGCAGGGAATGTGATACAGAGCAGCTAGTGCGGTAGAGGCGGGAGCTCTGCTACTCACCCTGTCCTCCAGCCACCCGGGCGCTGCTATTTCTACCCATCTCAAGCTCTTTAATTAGGCAACTTAGCTAGTTGCGAGGCCCCTGTGAGTCCGAGGCCTTAGGCGACCGCCTAATTTGCCTAATTAGAGAGCCGCCTCTGGGTATATGAAAAGTGAAATAAATGATCAACACATAATAAAATGTATAAAATGAAATTAAAATAAAATACAATACAAATTTAAAAAAAAAAAAGTAAAATGTGTGTTACAACCTCTGGCAGGCGTTTAACATCCTACATTTAAAATCAAAATGTGTACATCAAAGATGTGAATCTAGTAGTAAAGAGTTAATTTAAAATAATTTAAATAGAAAAAATAGAAGAAATGAAAAAAAAATGGAAAAAAAGTGCCAAAAAGTAAGCTATTTAGATGAGTGTGTGTTGCACCCTCTGGTGGGTGCTGACCAGTGTGTGAAATATTTGCTCTCCTAGATTAGGCCTGGTGTGGTGATGATGATCAGCAAAAAAATTTCCAGAGTGATATTAAATTCTTATTCGCAATACATTATAACATAAATACAGTGACATGTGCTTGAAAAGTGTCCAGTGCTTGCTGAAAATTGATTGCTTAAAAAGTGAAATCTTAAAGACTTCTTCATTAGGTGACGGCCAGTGATTGGTGCTCCTTATCCGCACTCACCGAATGGCCTCACCCCCCTAGGGGTACTGCGCGGTCACAGTATCTGCCACTGTGTATCAATTCCTGGGAAAGAGAAGAGATGCCCATAGTGTGAATCCGTATTAAAATATATTTATTTATTAAGAATAAGAAAAGTACTCACATTTGGTATAAGTAAAATAATTATGTAAACAATAGAAAGAAAAGGGATGCCGTCAAGAGTCCTATTCTCGGCAGATCGGTAGTGACGCAAAGACATTAGTAACTCCGCCCTACGCGTTTCGTCATACAGACCTACGCATTTAGTCATACTGACGTTAACTGGACCGTCCATCTTGCTACACTTCCTGTCTTAATATAGTATGCGGTGTGTCCAATGCGCCTGTGCTAAACAAATAGCGCCGCCATTTTTTGGTAGGATGATGGGGACTGAAGCCCAATTGGCCTAAATATATGATGTTTTTCGAAATGATGTTTGTGCATAAACAATATTGTTTATATAAGACGCCAATTGGATTGGAAGAAGGGATTCTTTTATTACCAGAACTCCTATAATAGTATTTTTGTGTATGGGCCAAGAACCTGTGGCCAATCATAGGCTTGTATATCTTAGTCCCGATCCATGTCATTGTAATATATTAGATAGAGGTCACCTCATACTATACACGCCAAATTTGTTGGCCTAGTTATAAAAAAATATCCTAACAGAAAATGCTTGCTACTAGGATAAACACACCTATAGATTAATATTAAAATAGACATAGGAATAAGCATGCGTAATAAAATAAGCAACTTGAATGCAATAAAAAATAAAAAATATTGGTGACATTAAAATTAAAATTAAAACTGACCCACTATAAATTAATTAAAATAAATTATAAATGGAAATAAAATGAATTGCAGCATGAAATGTGTCAAATAAGACTAGTAGATAAAATATGTTGGTGAGACTATTATGAAATGGGCGAATATTATAGGGATATTGTAAAAAGGAAAAAAAAAACAAATATAAAATAAAAAGAAAAAAGTGATAATTAATCTGTAGGTCCTAAGTGGCCTGTAAATTCAAAAAGGATATTCGGATTACTTTTAGGATCTGGATTCTTTATTAAGCATATATCAGATCTTATGTGTGTGAGGGTCGAATGTAATATATTCTAAAATCCATTTGTCTAAAATAAAAGTTAAAAAATAGAACGTCGGTCTGTACCAGCACAAAGAGAAAGGAAGAGGAAAGAGAGAAATGGTTTAACCTCATATCTTAACCCATATACATCAATTAGAAATGTAACTAATTTTACTAATTTTAAAGGATGCCTCAAATTTTGCAGGCAAATTATTTTCATCTAGAAAAAAAACCTGACGGGATTATTATGGGGATTTTATTTGTTTTGACCTATGTGTGGAATGTGGTCTCAATGCATATGCTAGATCCCCTTTACAGGGTCAGATGTAGTATATGCTTAAACCCCCCTTTTTGGTATATTGATCTTTGTAGCATATTTTCAAATTAATATAGCCCCAGGTTGAATTTCACATCTAATGATGAAATGTGATAAAACGGGTTAGTCCGTACTGGTGTGGCTCAAAAAATTGGTAAGGAAGCAGTTTAGACCAACATCTATACTCATTCCTGCTGGTTGAAGAGAGTCCGGTTGGAATATCCATTTGGTCTCATTTTGTGAGATCTTAAAGGGGTTGTAAAGGTTCACGTTATTTCACCTTAATGCATCCTATGCATTAAGGTGAAAAAACATCCGACAATACTGGCCCCCCCAGCCCCCCCATTTTACTTACCTGAACCCCTAAACCTGCTGCGCTTGCCCCCGATTTCCTCTTCGCCGCTCAGCCTGGCCGTTGATTGGCTAGAGTGGATGGATTGAAAGCAGCGCAGCCATTGGCTCACGCTGCTGTCAATCACATCCAATGATGCGGCGTGCCGGGGGGGTGGGGCAGAGTGATACAGTCGACGGCTATAGCCGCCGAGGGACCCCAGAAGGTCAGGTTCGGGGCCACTCTGTGCAAAACGAGCTGCACAGTGGAGGTAAGTATGACATGTTTGTTATTTTTAACTTCTCATAATCACTTTTTGGGTTTCCTTTTAATTTTTTGTATGTACTCTGTGTTTTCAACAACTTCTCCATTTCTGTTTCATAATCCTGAGTGCGTCATAACTACCTTCTGGCATAAAGGAGAATACTACATCCAAACAAAAGGAGTTGCTATGGGGACCACATTCCACACATAGGTCAAAACAAAGAAATGCCCATAATAATCCCGTCAGGTTGTTTTCTAGATGAAAATAATTTGCCTACAAAATTTGAGGCATCCTTTAGAGTAAAATTAGTAACATCTCTAATTGATGTATATGGGTTAGGATATGAGGTTAAACCATTTCTCTCTTTCCTCTTCCTTTCTCTTTGTGCTGGTACAGACCGATGTTCTATTTTTAACTTTTATTTTAGACAAATGAATTTTAGACTTCAAATAGGATTTTAGAATATATTACATATTGCATATTATATGTTACATATTACATTATATCACATATTATATATTACATTCGACCCTCACACACATAAGATCTGATATATGCTTAATAAAGAATCCAGATCCTAAAAGTAATCCGAATATCCTTTTGAATTTACAGGCCAATTAGGACCTACAGATTAATTATCACTTTTTTCTTTTTTATTTTATATTTGTTTTTTATTTTCCTTTTTACAATATCCCTATAAAACTCACCCATTTCATAGTCCCACCAACATATTTTATCTACTAGTCTTATTTGACACATTTCATGTTGCAATTCATTTTATTTCCATTTATAATTTATTTTATTTTATTTAATTTATAGTGGGTCAGTTTTAATTTTAATTTTAATGTCACCAATATTTTTTATTGCATTCAAATTGCTTATTTTATTGCGCACACTTATTCCTATGTCTATTTTAGTATTAATCTATAGGTGTGTTTATCCTATTAGCAAGCATTTTCTGTTAGGATATTTTTTGTAACTATGCCAACAATACGGCGTGTATAGTATGCGGTGACCTCTATCTAATATATTACAATGACATGGATCAGGACTAAGATATACAAGCCTATGATTGGCTACAGGTTCTTGGGCCACACACAAAAATACTATTATAGGAGTTCTAATAATAAACTAATCCCTTCTTCCAATCCGATTGGCGTCTAATATAAACAATATTGTTTATGCACAAACATCATTTCGAAAAACATCAAATATTTAGGCCAATTGGAAACCATGCAGGCTTCAGTCCCCATCATCCTACCAAAAATGGCGGCGCTATTTCGTGCAGGCGCATTGGACACACCGCATACTATATTAAGACAGGAAGTGTAGCAAGATGGATGCTCCAGTTGACGTCTTTATGACGAAACGTGTAGGGCGGGGTTACGGATGTCTTTGCGTCACTTCCGGTCTGCCGAGAATAGGACTCTGACAGCATCCCTTTTTTTTCTATGTTTACATGCTTATTTTACATATACCAAATGTGAGTACTTTTCTTATTCCTAATAAATAAATATATTTTAATACGGATTCACACTATGGGCATCCCTTCTCTTTCATACATGGAAAACGAATAATAACATCGCCAAACACCATAAACACGGTCCAGGGGCTCCAGAAATTGATACACAGTGGCAGATACTGAGAACGCGCAGTAGTACCCCTGAGGGGGGGGGGGGTGAGGCCATTCGGTGAGTGCGGATAAGGAGCACCAATCACTGGCCGTCACCTAATGAAGAAGTCTTTAAGATTTCACTTTTTAAGCAATCAATTTTCAGCAAGCACTGGACACTTTTCAAGCACAAGTCACTGTATTTATGTTATAATGTATTGCAAATAAGAATTTAATATCACTCTGGAAATTTTTTTTCTGATCATCATCACCACACCAGGCCTAATCTAGGAGGGCAAATATTTCACACACTGGTCAGCACCCGCCAGAGGGTGCAACACACACTCATCTAAATAGCATTTTTTTTTTCATTTCTTCTATTTTCTCTATTTAAATTAATTTAATTCACTCTTTACTACTAGATTCACATCTTTGATGTACACATTTTGATTTTAAATGTAGGATGTTAAACGCCTGCCAGAGGTTGTAACACACATTTGACATTTTTTTTTATTTAACTTTTTATTTTATTTTAATTTCATTTTATACATTTATTGATCATTTATTTCACTTTTCATATACCTGTTTGTGACACATTATCTGCACACTCCATCTCCTTTTTGTGTAACATGGATGCTGACTCCATGCAGAGGGTATAGCACTCCAACATATTTCACCATTCCTCCACTCCTTTACATATGTCAAGAAAACTGAATCAGCCCTATAACCCCTAGGGTTTTTATTACCTCTAGCACAAAAATTGCCATTAGTCTAAGTATTGACTTTCACTGTAAGAAATGTTTTTTTTTAATATCCCCTTGGCGGGGTTTTTTCCCCTACACTGTCCTATACCTGTAATACATGCTCTGGCACACTGAAAAGGGTGCAAAGATAGCAGAACAACACAAATAGGGGAAACTGTATATTGCCTAATTAGAACAGCGCCACACCTACATCCTCTTTTCACCAACTGGCTGCATTTGATGTGACACAGGCTGCATTTGAAGGGACACAGGCTGCATGTAAGGATGGACTCCGCTTGGGGCACCTGATGGCATCTGGTGGCAAGTGACGTGGCTAGTGACACGCTCAGGGCTCCCACTGATTTGGCATTATGGTGAGTTGAATGGTTTAATTTTATATTACAATGTAATAATAGAAATAATGCGCTTCAATCATCCTGACACCACAACAACCATGGTGCCGTGATGATTGAAGTGCTAACACCAGGTGTTTGGAGTATCTTTATCTGCTGATTGTTAAACTTTCTAGAATACACATATTTCTATTGTTGTGTAGGATCTGGGCCTGCTGTCCCTCCATCCCTCTCTCCCTCTCCCTCCATCCCTCGTTCATCTCAGACGCTAACCACACCACCTTAGAGCCACGCCCACTATTTCGCTGAAACCACGCCCATTTTCACCAAGTGGGAGGGGTCAAAAAAGGAAGGGCGGGGTCTGGCGCCCCCCCAGCCTAAAACTTCACCAGCCACCACTGCCTCAACTTGAATTGACTGGAACTGGGATAATACATTTGTTTAAAACGCTTATCCTTCCTAAACTGCTATAACTCTCCTGTACCATTTCTATTCCAATTCCGTGCTTCTTTATTTCTAAAATACACACATTGATCCTAAATTTTGTTCGGAAAGGGAAAAAAATGAGATGTGCCACCTCTATACCCAGTAAGCACAACGAATCAGGCAGTCTGTCACTCCTCAATATACAGTGCCTTGAAAAATTATTCATACCCCCTGAAATTTTCCACATTTTGTCATGTTAAAACCAAAAAACGTAAATGTCTTTTATTGGGATTTTATGTGATAGACTGGGCATCACTAATCGGGGGCCCGCGGTCCACGTCTGGCCCAAGCTACTGCTTTATCTGGACCACCGCGATCGTGCCATTTCGCTGCCGGTTTTGTCCCTAGCCTCTGCCGGTGTCATTGGCAGAGCGGGCGGCGGGACAATTCTGGACTGGGGGCGGGACCAGCAATGCATGGAGAGAGGCAGCTGCCAAACACCTGAATTAACTTTTCACGTTAACCAGGAGGTGATTGGCTGCTAGGAGGCGGTCCTAGCAGCCAATCACCAGCTTGCTAATATGACAAGTTAGCAAAAGGAAGGTCCTAGTATTAAAGTACCTAATATACAGGATGACTCTGTAGGTACTTGTGGTCACTTGTGCCAACGTCCCCAATACTGAGTTAGGGGCATCAAGAAACTAAAAGGAACTTTTGGGACTTTTAAGGCACAACTGTAATGGACTACAGAAGGTATATAAAAAAGTTAAATTTTATTAATAGCATACAAAAAGCACGAGGAATAGACAAAACATTGTTAAAAATACATCGAATCTAGGCATATAACACATCTAATAACACCATTGAGGATCCTATCCAGCAGTTATCTATGTATTTCTATATGTTCGTATACGATTCATTCATAATCCAAATAAAGAAAAAGAGTAAACTTCCCCTAGAGGGTTGAGATTAGGGGAGCACTGCAGGTCTCGTATTCCAGAGTGGTGTATTCTCCAATTGCTCTACATGTTTCACGTTGACAAGGAACGCTTCTTCAGCAGCTAGAGGTTCTATTAAAATTACGTACAGACAAAGAAAAAAGGAAAAACATATGTCAAAATCACAGTATTTGTAAGCTATTCTCAACTGAGTATATTATGAAAGCATATATAAGTAACAGCTTGGATAGAAAAAGGCGCCCTCCAGTGGCGAGGCAAGGCAGAGGTCCTATAAGAGATTCAAGTCTCAGATGGAAGGGCAGCACAAACCAATGGTCTAGGACAACCCATACAAGGGGGAGCCCGTAAAACCATTGAAAAACATAAAAAACAGTGAGATATAAAAATTGAGTGGAGGATAATGATGATACATGATCTGAAAGTTTAAACACTCAAACGCACGACTGGGGGAAACAGAGAGGGAGAGGGAAAAAAGGGGGTCAAACAAGCAGAGAGGTAAAAGGAAAAAAGAAAAAAGAAAAATTGATGGTGGGAGGGGAGGGGAAAGGAAAAAAAAGGGGGGGGAGGGGGGAGAGTAAGGGGAGAAGCAGGGAAAGGGTAAAGGGAGAAAGAAAAGGAAGGAGGGGGGAGGGGGGGAGAAAGGGGGGGAGGGAGAGGAGGGAGGGAAGGGGGATGGGAAAAGGAAAAAGAAAGAAAGGGGGGAGGGAGAGGAGGGAGGGAAGGGGATAGGGAAAGGGGGGGGAGGGGGGAGAAAGGAGGGGAGGGGGGGGAAACATGGGGGAAAGAAAGGGGAAAAGGGGAAGGGGAGGGAAAGGGAAAAGGAAAGGGGAAAGGAAAAGGGGGAAGGGGAGGGGGAAAGAGGGGGACGGGGGAGAGAACATGGACTGGGTTAGCATAATATGTAAATAAAATATTGCTTACCAAATAAATGTACAAAAGAAAAATTGTTCACACAGGTGGACTTGGTCAGTGGGTCGCTAAAAGCGATAAAGATAAAAAGTGTATCTGGCAAAGTTCAGGCGGGCAGCAAACAGACACCAGGGTCTCCCAGATGTATGTCACATCAAGTAGTTGTAGATAAGGAGAGAGCTTATGTAAGCTACAATTCTGATGTAAGAAACAAATACAAATGGGGATCAGATATAGATATAAGCATTGGGGTCAGTAATGGTATATATATAGTATATCCTGCCAAGGAAGGCAGCCATAGACAGACTTACCCCACAATAGAAGACAGGAGGAGGATCTGGGAGTGCGCCGCTCTGATGGGTTGCTGCCTGTTGTATGCCTCAGCAGCGAACAACAAAGCAGCCCCATATATGGGGATGTCCAGGACGGAAGCAGCCGGTCTAATCAGCACGGCGTCTTCCGGCCCCAGAGCGGGCAGCTGCGCGTGCGTCGAGCGACGTCATGGACCGGACCAACGGCGCAAGCGCGGCAAGGATCGTTCCGCGCATGCGCCGAACTACGGCCTGGAAGGACGAGGCCTGGGCAATGTGCAGACTGCAGAGTCGGAGGAGAAGGGGACCCAAAAAGGGGTTCCCGAACCCCCGACTATCGCCGCACATCCGGTCAGAGAGTCGGACCGGATGTGCGGCGCTATGCAATGGGTACCACTGGAAGTGATGGCCAGCCTGATACCAAATGAGACGAAAAATGCTAAGGGCGCTGCGCCATGCGTCACCACAGGGGGGAGGTATAATCAAAAGATGAACAAACATTTACAATATTATACATACAGTAATCTGAGCATGGTTATAAATAAAACAGTCAAATAATATGTGGCAGACAGGTATGCTGCCAAGAGACTAGTGAAGTGTATCAAGTAAAAAATAAATAAATAGTGAAAACTGAAAATAAATTATTATATATGTAGGAATGATAAAATTTCAAACGTGTGGGAAAAATATTCTTGGTGTATATGCGAAAAAATGCCCACAAATATATAAAGTGCAGCGTGTATTATCACCTTACTAGATTAGAGGTGATCAAAACAAAACGATATAAATTGGTGTAAAGAAAGTGGTATGAATTTCCAAAAAACCTTCAAAAAAATCCTTGAATAAAAAATGGTGTAAATATGTGCATAAAAAAGCGCTAAAACATATAAATAAGAACCATATAGTCATAGATGCGCATAAAAGTGTTTAAAATAAATCATTAAATCATCAGTCCAAAAAAAATATGTCCCAAAAGGAAAAAAAAAGAGAAAGAAAGTCCATAGAACGTTCTTCCTAAAGTGCAATGGTAAGTCTCTTCAAACAACTAGCAGTACTCTTGGTGTTGTGAACTCTTCCAACCTTCCAAAGGACCCCCCTATGTGCCCTCACTCACCGGAAGAATTCACCCCTGCAGGGGTATCAAGCCTATCAGCCGTATCCTGCAGCAATGGTCCCTGGTGACAATCCTCCGTTCGGATCTCCACTCCTGGTATCCCGATCACTTCCAGTCAGTCCCCGCAGACACATCCATATGAAACAAGAATGAGCCCCATCGCTTTATTATAAAATAGTAAAAAGGAAGCAAACAGTGTTCCGCTGACTGATTGGCAGTCAAACAAAGTGTAGTGAAAGCAGCGCGGTGCGGCATGCGTTCCACCGCTCGCTGCACACCCGGAAGTAAAACTGAAAGACAAGACGTATGCGTATCACATGGCCACGCCTTACGCGTTTCGTCATCAAGACGTCATCTGAGGCGCGGCCATCTTGGTACTCCATACGTCTTATATGTACGATGGAGGCGCCCGGAGGCCAATCATGGTGGAAATCCCGCCCCTCAGCCTAAGTAGAATAATGTAGGCACAAGGGATATGTCCCAAGCGCCATCTAATGGGCCGGAAAGAATACAACATGTTCGGCGCCTCCATCATAAAAACAGAACGAGGAGAAAGAAGGGAAGTGAGGGAATAATAAAAACATATTGGCACTCATAAAGCACTGGTACATCGGTAAGCAATAAAAAGTACCTATCAAAAAGGGGATAATTTAAACATAAAAATTTAAAAAATAGTAAAAAATTGTGATTCACATATATGTGGGTTGCTCAGAAATGGATCCACTAAAACATAATTCAAATGTACACACAGGTGTAGAACATAGTAGGGGGGTGATATACATATCTTTCCCAAAAATTGGGACTCTATTACCCCATATGAATCAATATACCCATTGACTATCAATGGGTAAAAGTAGACCCTATGCAAACCACATATACAAAACCATGTAAACTACCCTATATATCCTCATATTAATTACAATCAGTGTGCACCTTAGTTCTGAAAAAAACTTATGATGTAAAAAATGGACATCCATAAATAAGTGATGCAATATAAAAATGTAAAATATGATATAGACTATAAAACAGGTGTGTGGAAGAAGAATACAAAGAATGAAAAAGTGGTGACCATCATTGTGGTACATGAGGGTGTAAGGCCTCTGAGATTCTCATGCAATTAAAAATTAGATAGAAAACAGTTCAGGTCTATTTCCACATTAAGTCCCCTAGGAACCGGGGGGCGTGTCCGGACGAGCTAGGAGAAGGACGTGTGGAAGCTGAGCTCCGCTCTACATACTCCCATCCAACGCCATCCTAGCCCATCCTCAATCCGTGGAGCACCTTTCCACACTCAGAAGCGCTTAGCTTACCTCCGCTGTGGCTGGCAGGGGAAATTGGCCGCCGGTGCTGCGTTCAATCTGGCCCCGGGCCTCCATCCGGACTTGGGCCCTGTGTGCCCGCCGCCATCTTGAGGCCTGCGGGGAGCTCCGTGTACGCCGCCCATCAGGCCTACAGTCAAGCGGACAAGAGGAGCCTGTGCCTGGTTACCCGATCGTGCCGCCGTCGGCGGTCGGGAGAGCCTTGGATGCCTGAGGGGAGCTGCCTGGTGATCTCCTTCTTTGCCTCGGACTGCTCCCCGCCGGACGCCATCTTGCGGCCTACAGGAACGGCCTCTCCTACAAACGGGCGCAGTGAGTACAGAGGCATCTGCCTTCCCATCCCTCTGTAGAGCCCCATTGGCCCGAATCGGCACGCTCCCACTCCGCCAGGACCCCAGTTTTGGTGCCCCGCGGCGCTGTATTAGGCCCACAGCGAACGGTGCTTACTCGGCCGGCCGCGAATTTCAGGAAAGTCCGCGGCTTCGGCCTACCTATGGAAGACGGCGGCCATCTTGGTACTCCAAACCATCTCCCCTGCTAACCTTACCCAGCTAATAACATAATTGCTGAACTCTCCTGCACTCCATCAACTGACCCCTTCATACAGTGACAGACAGCATACTTTATTTCCGCAAACAAAGTCCTCTTTCCGGCCTACCTCTGGAGGCTGGCGGCCATCTTGGTGCTCCAAGTACTCCTAAACCAATTCCTTACTACTATATCTTACACATAGCTTCTGCTCCCATAAACTTCCATCGGTACAACTATCATTGCTTTTCCAAGTGAATGTTGAAGCACTTCTAACACTGCTTGCATACTATGATGGAAACATGTCTCTAAACAGATGTGAGTAGGGGGCATCCCCCACGGCGATCGACCGTATAGTTCCAGTAATGCCCGCCAAAACACCCAAACCACGGTCTGCCAAGGGTAAACGTTCAGGTAAAAGATCTCTGCCCGCTCCAGTCTCCACTGGCTCTATTCAACAGTACTTGGCTAACGCAAGAGACGATCAGGTCCGAACTTCACGGACCAGCGTCTCTCCATCATCTCACGCTGCATCTGTGCGAGACAGCTCCCCGACCTCCTCATACTGCTCAGACCTCATGGATGATCCAGGATCCCCTGCGGGTTCCGAAATGAACACGCTAATGAGCGGCCTCAAAAAAGAACTTGCGGGAATGTTTCACAGTCTGGAGAAATCCATAAAAAAAGGAGATATCTGCTGTCAGATCTGATATGACACATATTCTGACCAGAGTTGAGGAAACGGAACAGCGACAAGACACACATGATTTAGCTATTAAAGAACTACAGGACACTGTTACCCAGCTGGCCTCTGCCCACCGTGCCTCCCTGTATAAACTCGAAGACCTCGAGAACCGTAACCGTAGAAATAACATTCGTGTCAGAGGTCTGCCAGAAGCAACGGGTGATAATGACCTAGAACCATCTATAAGAGGCATCTTTAATACCATCTTAGGCAATTCAGCCACTGCACCGCTACGCTTTGACCGAGTACACCGTGCCCTAAGACCCCGTAATGCTAAGTCAGATCAGCCCAGAGACGTTATTTGTCGCTTGCATTATTTTGAAGACAAAAATGCTATTATGATGAAGATGCGGGGCTTGCCTAACGTAGACTTTGACGGAGCAGTCATCACCATATTTCCAGACCTTTCTAAGGAAACCTTAGACCGCCGCAGAGCTCTGAAACCGCTCCTTGACCACATGCGTTCAGACGGGATCACCTACAGATGGGGATTCCCAGCCTGCCTAATTGCCACAAAAAATGGTCGGTCACACACGCTGAGATTTCCAGAGGAACTCCCAACCTTCCTGCAAGATCTTAATCTTCCATCCATGGAACTCCCAGGCTGGCAAGACCCAGTCCCTAAATTTCTGAGCCTACCGGACCCACCCTGGAGAAAGACCCCCTCAAAGAAAAGGCGTACCTCTCTTCCAGGCTCAGCACAAAAGCACGGTTGAAATATGTAACTTCTTACACATACTAATTTTCTTATCATGGATAATCTTTTACCTACAGGTTGTCAATACTAAGTCAGGTTCCGGCCGCAGTTGGTGTTTTTTTTTTTTTTTTTTTTTTTTTTTTGTCAGTGTGCCTGACTAAATATGGCCGAAACCGTCATACAGTGGTAATGACCAACGTGCTTTGTTACTTTTTACTCTTGGGTACGTAATTTAAGTACCGAATTAGTTTGCACTTTATTGCCTAGGGGTTTTGTTTTGATCAAACTGATCCTGGTTACAAATTGGTAATATTTACATTCCTAAATGGAACTAATTACTTACTTATAGTTATAAGTTATTTGTTTTCTCATAGGTCGCGCGCTGTGGGGACACACTTCCTCTGCTTACCCCCCTCCATTACAGCGCAACCCTGACACCCCCTTTCCTTCTGGGGTTGGCGAGAACGATTGGCCTTATATTTGCCTTATCCAGTTCTCATCTAAGGATTGGGTCGGCCTCTAGTTCTCTCTCTCCCCAATGGGAACACTGCAGTTTTCTGCGTGATAAATATGTGTTTCCCACAAGTTGTTTAACTTATATATGTGATTCTCACATGTGTTCTTCTTGTTTTTCTTTTCTCTCTCTTTCTTTCCAAAAAAACCCTCTCCTTTTTCCCTTTCCACTCCCTCCCTCTGGCTGGTATGCATGGAAATATAGGCTGAAGGTACGTACTATGCTTTAACAATGGCTACATTAAAGGTTATATCGTATAATGTTAGGGGTCTTAATGTTGCTGCTAAAAGACACCAATTAGTACGTGAACTTAAAAAAACCACATGTTCAATTGCTTTTCTCCAAGAGACGCATTTAACTCACACAACACCCGTTAAGCTAACCTCATCCCACTTTCCACAGTGGTATTATAGTTTATCAGACACTAATAAAGCTAAAGGAGTGGCCATTGGATTCTGCAGAAATGTATCCTTTAGGTTATCTGACATGTTGGCAGATGACCATGGTCGCTTCCTTTTCTTAAAGGGCTTCATAGGTAACACTCAATGTACTCTTGCAAACGTGTACTGTCCTAATCAAAATCAGTCAACTTTCCTCTCACAAACACTAACTAAACTTTCAAACTTCGCCAAAGGCCTTACTATCCTAGCGGGCGACATTAACATGCCATTGGATCCAACAATTGACACATCCCAAGGCCGCTCTAATATTTCCTTTAAACAACTGAAACTTGTTAAAAAAAAGCTCCTGGATCTTCAATTGATGGATGTCTGGCGCCTTCTCCACCCTAAGGAGAAGGATTATTCACACTTTTCCACAACACATCAATCCTATTCCAGAATAGATAATATATTCCTAGATCATTTTCATCTTCCCCTCCTGCAATCTGCTCACATTGGCACCGCATCTATATCAGACCACGCACCTGTATCACTGACGTTGACCGTGCCTTCCTTACCACGACGCATTAACAATTGGAAACTCAATGATTGCCTTCTCTCTGATGAAGCCGAAGTTTCCATGTTAGCCTCTCATCTCTCACAATATTTTAAAGAAAATAAACCCTCTGACACCTCTCCCTCTGTTGTATGGGAAGCCCATAAGGCTACTATTAGGGGTCGTCTTATCGAGCTCGGGGCTAGGAAAAAGAGGGAGCATGGTCAACAGATTGATCAGGTTCTACAGCAAATAGCAGCTCTAGACAAACAACACAAACTCTCCATGCATAAAGAGCACCTTCAATCCCTCACACTCAAACGTGAAGAACTAAAATCCCTTCTCAATTTAGATACTAAAAGAAAATTCCAACGTCTATCACAGAAATTTTATGAATGGGGTAACAAACCAAGCAAGCTGCTAGCCAGGTCTTTAAAGACTAAACAATCACAGTCCTTTATTCCCAAAATCAAACTTCCAACAGGGAATTTAGCCCATGCAACCCCAGATATTGCTAAGGCCTTTAGAGAGTATTACGAAGGCCTATATAATGTTAAAAATGACCTGTCTTCTTTACCACAAAAAGAAAGAAGAAGCCGCCTGCTTTCCTACTTGAGAGCAGCTAACCTACCCAAATTGCCCATATCTGCCCTCAAAGAAATGGAAGAGGATTTCTCGGTAGAGGAGTTCCTGGTAGCATTGAAATCATCCCCATCCGGCAAAGCTCCTGGACCGGATGGGTTCACCATTCTATATTATAAAACATTCAGCGATATCCTACTCCCTCGTCTCACCGCTTATGCAAACTCTATATCTCACTCTTCAGGTCTACGCCCAGAATCTCTATCAACTCACATCACTGTCATCCCTAAACCCGATAAGGACCCCACTCTATGTAACAGTTTTAGGCCAATATCACTAATTAACGTTGACATCAAACTTTTTGCTAAAGTAATCGCAAACCGGCTGCTCCCTCTTCTGCCCAGCTGGATATCAGCAGACCAATCAGGATTCATACCCAATAGAGAAGCAAAAGACAACTCACTTCGTGCAATATCCCTAATCCAATACGTTAGGAGATGCGCCCAGCCCACCCTACTCCTCTCCACTGATGCTGAAAAAGCTTTTGATAGGGTGGACTGGGAATATCTTAAGATGACCTTACGCCACTTTGGGCTGGGACCTAGGATGTTCCACCGAATTTCATCCCTTTATTCAAACCCCTCAGCACAAATTAGAATTAATGGGACGTTGAGTGACCCCTTTGTCTTACATAATGGAACCAGACAAGGCTGCCCTCTCTCCCCTCTCCTCTTTGCTATCACCTTAGAACCCTTCCTAGCTACAATTAGGCATAATGATAATATTAAAGGCATACAAATAGGCAAAAGATCCCATAAATACGCGGCATATGCGGATGATGTACTATTTTTTATCCAGCAACCACGTATCTCAATTCCCAACTTAATGTCTGAATTCTCTACCTTTCAATCCATTTCTAACTTCAAAATAAATTTATCCAAATCTGAAATTTTAAACATCAATATCTCCAAGTCCGAAGCTCTCTCCCTTAAGCCCTTATTTCCCTTTAAATGGGTATTAAAAAGCATGAAATACCTAGGTATATATCTGACTCCCAATCTCCATTCTTTATTTCGACACAATTATATTCCCTTGCTAAATAGGATCAGGGAGGATCTACGAAAATGGTCCAATTTATCACACACATGGTTGGGGAAAGTGAACATAATCAAAATGAACATACTACCCCGCATCCTTTTTTTCTTTCAAATGCTTCCAATGGGAGTACCAGTGGGGTTCTTCACTATATTACAAACTCTGATTTCCAGATATATCTGGAAGGGCGGTCACTCCAGGATATCGAGAGAGCTACTATTTCGCGCCAAATGCTCAGGCGGTCTGGCACTTCCTAATTTTAAGGCATACTATCAAGCAGTTATCTTGTCCAGGCTGGCTGATTGGAAATACGCTTTTAGATCGAAACTATGGGTACAAATTGAATACTTTTTAAGTGGTGTGGATCTCTCGGTAGCCCCCTGGATACCCCGCTCTTGTAGGAACCTAGCTCGATCTACCTCGACTCTCACTATATCCTCCCTAGATATTTGGGACGCCCTACATAAAAAATTCTCATGGAAGTATGATTCTCCTCTACTACCTCTCCTCAATCATAAATATTTCTTACCAGGTTTATTAGATCCAGGCTTTAAATCATGGGGAACGGAAGAACCTCTTCTATTACACCATGTCCTCCGTGACAATATACTCAAACCATTAAACATGATACTTACTCCTAAACCCACCACATTTCTAGATAAATGGAGATATCACCAATTACAACATTTCTTAAGATCCTTTCCCAATCCGCTTAGAGGTCTGAGTGAATTAAATACCATAGAAGAAATATTCTATCCAAAAGATCCCCCTTCACATGGAATTTCTTTATTTTACAAAGCTCTCATTACACTTCAAAACCCTAACTTCCCACCATTCTTGGCCAAATGGGAGCATGACTTAGATTCTTCCCTTACAGATAATCAAAAGGAAAAGATCCTCCAATTAGTCCACACTTCCTCATTGGCCTCAAAAATGTCAGAGGTCAACTATAAATTGCTTACTAGATGGCACTATACCCCAGTCAGATTACAACAAATGTTCCCCGCCAGTTCCCCATTATGCTGGAGGAACTGTGGGAACAAAGCCACTCACGCACACATCTGGTGGTCTTGCCCACTCATTCGACCTTATTGGGACACTATCCGCAATCTAATATTACAGATCTCAGATGTCAATATACCCAACGACCCATGGACTATTCTTTTTCATTCCACAAAAACTCCCATAAGAACATATAAACGTTCAATTATTCCACATTTACTAAACACGGCCAAAGCTTTAATTCCTACTTTATGGGGTCAACCAACAATCCCTTCTATAAGAGATTGGTTACAAATGGTCGATAAGGTACATCTTATGGAGAGCATCACCCACGACATTAGAGGTACCTCTAAGAAACATTCTCTAACCTGGGATTCTTGGAAAAAATTTCAATCTACATCTGCCTATAAGGAACTTATAACGCAAACCTCTTAAACCTCTAGTCTAAGCTTAGCCAACTACACCTTAACATATCATTCCCTTTTGGTGCGTAGACATGCATGCCAGCAACAACCCCCCCCCATACCCCCCCTCCTACCTTCTGTTCTTTTACCTTTCTTATTCTCCTACTCTCTTCTCTTTCATATAATTTCTCTTGTTTTATTTTTTTTCTGTTATTATTTATCTCTCAGTTTCTATATACCAAAGTAAGGGTTTTTTCCTATGTACACTTATCTTGGTTTATTTCAGGTGCTCACAAAGTATTAACCCTATGCTATATCAACACTATGTTAAGCTTCTGAACCAATTATTGGAGGGTTAACCTATAAATACTCATTGAAATCTGTGAGTGCTGAAACTCTTGCTGCTGTATTTTCAAGAATGCAATCATTCTGAGATATATGTATATTTTTGTTATATTTCACTTTAATAAAAATATATTAAAAAAAAAAAAAAAAAAAAAAAAAAGTCCCCTAGGAACCAGACAATCTAGACGATGTATCCATCTGGTTTCATTTTGGGAGATTAGTTTTTTCTTATTGCCCCCCCTCCATTGTTCCTTGATCGTGTCAATGCCATAGAATATCAAACCAGATGGATCCTGCGGTGATATTCATCAAAATGTCTAGAAAGATTGTGTTTAGGGAACCCCTTTCTAATATTATTAATATGTTCCCTAATACGTACACGTAGGGGTCTTGTGGTCCTACCCACATATTGCAGTCGGCACGGACACTCAATTATGTATGTCACATGAGTGGTATCGCAAGTGACTAGCTCCCTAATATCATACTCTTTACCACTCCTTGACTTAAAAGAGGTCCTCTTCTTAGGTTGCCTCTTGCTGACCCTACAGGCCAGGCATTTCTGGCACCTGTAGAAACCTTTCATGTCGGCAAACAGTTTCACACTCCTAGGAGGATCAATAACATTATGAACCAGATGGTTTCTGAGGGTTGGTGCTTTCCTATAAATAAACCAAGGTTTCTTTGTGCGAATTTTCCCTAAAGTCCTGTCTGATTTTAAAATTGGCCAATATTTCCTTACTATATATTCAATGGACCTATATTGGTTGTTAAAACCTGTTACGAAAGCATTATGAACCAGATGGTTTCTGAGGGTTGGTGCTTTCCTATAAATAAACCGAGGTTTCTTTGTGCGAATTTTCCCTAAAGTCCTGTCTGATTTTAAAATTGGCCAATATTTCCTTACTATATATTCAATGGACCTATATTGGTTGTTAAAACCTGTTACGAAAGCTATATCTTCTGGGGAATTTTTTCTATTGCACTGTTCCTTTCCTAACAAGGAATCCCGATCCAGCTCTTGTATCTCATCCTTCAATTTGACTAAGGGATCAAATTTGTAACCTTTGTCTACAAACTTCTTAATCAAGGCATCAGCTTGATCTCGATAGTCCTCAATGCTCCGGCAATTCCTCCGTATTCTTAAAAGTTGCCCCTTGGGAATGTTCTCTTTCCATTTCGGATGATGGCAACTAGAGGTGGGTATATACCCATTGCGGTCCATTACCTTAAAAAATGTTTTTGTAGACAATTCGCCACCCTGTTTAAAAATCTGTAAATCCAAATAATCTATCACGTCATAATTGGATTTGCCGGTAAAGGAGATACCATAATCATTCTGATTGAGTTCATCCAGGAAATCCTGAAACGACTCAGGACTTCCCTCCCACACAATGATTACATCGATGGTAAAACTTTATTTCAGGCCTAATTCCCCAGAAGATATAGCTTTCGTAACAGGTTTTAACAACCAATATAGGTCCATTGAATATATAGTAAAGAAATATTGGCCAATTTTAAAATCAGACAGGACTTTAGGGAAAATTCTCACAAAGAAACCTCAGTTTATTTATAGGAAAGCACCAACCCTCAGAAACCATCTGGTTCATAATGTTATTGATCCTCCTAGGAGTGTGAAACTGTTTGCCGACATGAAAGGTTTCTACAGGTGCCAGAAATGCCTGGCCTGTAGGGTCAGCAAGAGGCAACCTAAGAAGAGGACCTCTTTTAAGTCAAGGAGTGGCAAAGAGAATGATATTAGGGAGCTAGTCACTTGCGATACCACTCATGTGACATACATCATTGAGTGTCCGTGCCGACTGCAATATGTGGGCAGGACCACAAGACCCCTACGTGTACTTATTAGGGAACATATTAATAATATTAGAAAGGGGTTCCCTAAACACAATCTTTCTAGACATTTTGATGAATATCACCGCAGGGATCCATCTGGTTTGATATTCTATGGCATTGACACGATCAAGGAACAATGGAGGGGGGGCAATAAGAAAAAACTAATCTCCCAAAATGAAACCAGATGGATACATCGTCTAGATTGTCTGGTTCCTAGGGGACTTAATGTGGAAATAGACCTGAACTGTTTTCTATCTAATTTTTAATTGCATGAGAATCTCAGAGGCCTTACACCCTCATGTACCACAATGATGGTCACCACTTTTTCATTCTTTGTATTCTTCTTCCACACACCTGTTTTATAGTCTATATCATATTTTACATTTTTATATTGCATCACTTATTTATGGATGTCCATTTTTTACATCATAAGTTTTTTTTCAGAACTAAGGTGCACACTGATTGTAATTAATATGAGGATATATAGGGTAGTTTACATGGTTTTGTATATGTGGTTTGCATAGGGTCTACTTTTACCCATTGATAGTCAATGGGTATATTGATTCATATGGGGTAATAGAGTCCCAATTTTTGGGAAAGATATGTATATCACCCCCCTACTATGTTCTACACCTGTGTGTACATTTTAATTATGTTTAAGTGGATCCATTTCTGAGCAACCCACATATATGTGAATCACAATTTTTTACTATTTTTTAAATTTTTATGTTTAAATTATCCCCTTTTTGATAGGTACTTTTTATTGCTTACCGATGTACCAGTGCTTTATGAGTGCCAATATGTTTTTATTATTCCCTCACTTCCCTTCTTTCTCCTCGTTCTGTTTTTATGATGGAGGCGCCGAACATGTTGTATTCTTTACGGCCCATTAGATGGCGCTTGGGACATATCCCTTGTGCCTACATTATTCTACTTAGGCTGAGGGGCGGGATTTCCACCATGATTGGCCTCCGGGCGCCTCCATCGTACATATAAGACGTATGGAGTACCAAGATGGCCGCGCCTCAGATGACGTCTTGATGACGAAACGCGTAAGGCGTGGCCATGTGATACGCATACGTCTTGTCTTTCAGTTTTACTCCCGGGTGTGCAGCGAGCGGTGGAACGCACGCTGCACCGCGCTGCTTTCACTACACTTTGTTTGACTGCCAATCAGTCAGCGGAACACTGTTTGCTTCCTTTTTACTATTTTATAATAAAGCAAAGTTTTTTACAGATTTACGCGATGGGGCTCATTCTTGTTTCATATGGATGTGTCTGCGGGGACTGACTGGAAGTGATCGGGATACCAGGAGTGGAGATCCGAACGGAGGATTGTCACCAGGGACCATTGCTGCAGGATACGGCTGATAGGCTTGATACCCCTGCAGGGGTGAATTCTTCCGGTGAGTGAGGGCACATAGGGGGGTCCTTTGGAAGGTTGGAAGAGTTCACAACACCAAGAGTACTGCTAGTTGTTTGAAGAGACTTACCATTGCACTTTAGGAAGAACGTTCTATGGACTTTCTTTCTCTTTTTTTCCTTTTGGGACATATTTTTTTTGGACTGATGATTTAATGATTTATTTTAAACACTTTTATGCGCATCTATGATTATATGGTTCTTATTTATATGTTTTAGCACTTTTTTATGCACATATTTACACCATTTTTTATTCAAGGATTTTTTTGAAGGTTTTTTGGAAATTCATACCACTTTCTTTACACCAATTTATATCGTTTTGTTTTGATCACCTCTAATCTAGTAAGGTGATAATACACGCTGCACTTTATATATTTGTGGGCATTTTTTCGCATTTACACCAAGAATATTTTTCCCACACGTTTGAAATTTTATCATTCCTACATATATAATAATTTATTTTCAGTTTTCACTATTTATTTATTTTTGACTTGATACACTTCACTAGTTTCTGCACATTAGACGAGGTTTAGTGGAACAGCGCCAATCACCCCGAATTGGGACTCTATACTACTTAGAATTTCACTTAGGTGTTATTCTGTGCTGGGGGGGCTGCAGTTCCTTTATTACCTAAGCGCGGAGCTATTTGTTTCTTATAGGTATGCTGCCAAGGTAAACAATAGCAATACAGTAAGAGAAGGGAGGAATGGGGGGACACTTAAAGTACAGGCACATTGATCTTGAATAAAGGGCACCAAAAAACGTTCTAATGCTCTACTGTTGGTTGACAGACATTCTATTGGACATGTGAATGTTTTCAGCTTGCAAACGGCGAAAGACAGACTTTGATCCAGTGGAGGGGGTGATGAGGGGTTATTGAGGGGGGTTTTTTTAACAGGTTCAAAGAAACGGTTTATATGAGAGAGACTCGTTCAGGCCAGGTGCCTTAATGGCATTTAAACGTTCTATCCAAAGGGATTCTTTTTGTAAAATGAGCCTGTCCCATTCACCCCCTCTGGGATTTTTGGGGATGACGGCCAGAACAGTAAAAGAAACACTCGATGTGTCAAACCGGTGGTAAAGATCAAGGTGTCTGCTCACAGGTGTGAGCATCTTCCCATTCCCGGAATAATAAACATGATCGTTAATTCTTTGTCTGAGTTGTCTGGCCGTCTTCCCCACATAGAAGACCCCACAGGTGCAGGTTATCAAGTAGACCACCCCCTGTGTCTGACATGTTGCTAGAAATTTTGGATGGAAGGTTTCGCAGTTTTGAAGGAAAATTGGACTTTCAGGAGATATCCAAGGACAAAAAGAGCAGTTGCCGCAAGGCAAGGTGCCCCTTGGTTCTGAAGGAGAGGCTGGGTTGAAAGTTTTGTATTGGCTTGATACAAGACGGTCCTTAAGTGACACCGTACGTCTATAAACTATCCCTGGATGTGAGTTAACATATTTTTTCAGGATAGGATCCTCTGTTAAAAAGTGCCAGTGCTTTCTAAGAATACTGTGAATGTCTTGGTAATGGGCAGAAAATCGGGTAATCGGTTTAACAGTGGAGTCATGTGATCGGGCTTTCTTGGTATAGAGTAACTCATTCCGTGGTCTATTTTTTGCTTTGTTAAAGGCTTTACGTAAAAGTGATCGGCTGTAACCTCTGGCTAGCAGGCGGGATCTAAGCAGATTCGCCTGGTGTTGGAAATCCGTCATATGAGTGCAGTTACGCCAGAGGCGGATGTATTGCGCATACGGTATACTTTTTATAAGGGTAGGTGGATGTGCACTTGTGGCGTGAAGCAGTGTATTTCCTGCTGTTGATTTCCGGTATAGGTTGGTCGACAAAGTATTGTTGACGTCTTTGTATATCTCGAGATCTAGAAAGCTAATACTTTTGATATCACATTGATGAGTAAATTTCAAGTTAAAATGGTTTACACTTAGTATTTGCATAAATTGTTGTAGGGTGTTTTGGGTACCCGTCCAAATCATAAAAATGTCATCTATGTAACGTTTCCAGATCAAAATATGATCTAGATATTCCGACAGTTGATCTCGAGAAAACAAGTGACGTTCCCACCCCCCCAGGTACAGATTGGCATAGCCAGGGGCACAAGAGGTGCCCCTGGCTACGCCCTGCACCTGGAGGTAGTGGGAACCCATAAATTCAAAGGTGTTATGAGTCAAGATGAAATAAAGTAGCCTCAGGATAAATTCGTTATAATTCCACTGGTGGTGATCCTCCTCATATAGAAAGGTGCGGACCATCCCGACCCCCTGCTCGTGAGGGATGCTGGAGTAAAGGGCCTCCACATCCAAGGTCACGAGCAGGGAGTCGGGAGGGACCGGCAACCCCTCGATCTGTTTTAAAAGGTCTAAAGTATCCTTGGGACATGGGGCATGAGTATAGCATTTACAAGTTTACTAGCGTGGTCTGTTAGACTTCCGATACCTGAAATTATCGGTCTCCCAGGGGGCGACAGGGTCCTTATTCACTTTGAGCAGTGCATAGAACGTCGCCACCCTGGGAGACCGAACATTCAGGTATTCATAAACATCCTTGGTGATAAGTCCCTTCAGAAAGGCATCTCCAATGATGTCCAGGAATTGATTTTTGTAAGATACTGTGGAAGATGAAGGAATTTTTTTGTACCAGTCTTTATTGGATAGGATTTTCATGCACATGGCTTCATAAAAAGATCTTGTTAGAAGGACTATATTGCCGCCTTTATCGGCGGGCTTTACAATAACATCCGGGTGGTTGTATATTTTGGAGATAGCCTGGCGCTGTGTCGAAGTCAGGTTATTTTGTCTGGGTGGTATGTCCATATGTTTAATGTCACTCACAACGTTCTGTAAGAATGTCCAGATCTGAGGATTTTGGGAGAGATCGGGAAATTGCCGGGATTTAGGCTTAAATCGATTATTTATGGGTGTGGACAGAGTTACAGATGCTGGTGTGGGAGTATCATTATGCGACATGGTGTCATTTTCCTCTAAGAGGAGTATTAGATCACGGAGTGCTCTGAACTCGTCCATTTTAAAATGTTTTATGCTCTGCAAAAATTCCCGTTCCTCTTTCATTCTTAATCGATCTGGATCAAAAAGAAACTTGTATGTGAGGTTGCGAGTGAACATATAAATGTCCTTAATTGTCTCGTATTTATCAATTTTTTGTGTAGGACAGAAACTCAATCCCAGTTTGAGTACATTGAGATCTTGGTCAGAAAAATAATAAGGGGTAAGATTGATGACATCAAGTTCTAAGTGTGAGGGGGTGCTAACCCGGGTATTGGAAAATTTAGGGTCGGTGTGACATTGGGTATGACATGGGAATCAAGTGTGCTTTGTTTTTTACACATTTGTGATTGGGTGAGAGAAAATGAATTGACTGGGTTAAGGGGATTAGAAAGATTGGATGAAGCTGTCATATTGGCAAGCGTGTTATTGAGGGAACTGGTACTTGGAATGTTACCTCCTGCATTAGATTGGGGTGTCGTGAGTGCGTAGTTGCTGCGACCTTGTGATTTTAACATTTGTAGTGCCTTCTGTGCATTAGGGCCTATGTAGTTGAGTTGTGAGTTATTACCACCACCTTTAGCCGGAGGAGCCCCTTGTGAACCTTCCATACGTTTGATGTCCTGTTTATCTACTTTCTTTTTAGGATAGGGTGTAAAGTGCCCACCACCATATTGTCTCTTACGTGCACCAGTATCGTTAGTTGTGGCCTTCAAATCTCTTCCCGTGAGAGGCTGTGAGGAAAAAATGGATAGAGAGGAATCAGAGTCAATTTCAGTGTCATCATCTGTAAACATCGTGTCATTGTCTGGAGATCGTTTTTTTGGGGTTACTTTCTTAAATCTGCGAGAGTGCCAATGATAGGCATACCCTTCCACAAAGGCGGATTTATCTTTCATGATTTTGTTCTGTTTTTTAAAAATGATATCCTTGTTGATTTTGGTGATGTAATCCTTGACATCTTGCCATTTCTGATTGAACTGTGCATGATTTTTAAGGTTATCATTTTTAGTTTGGAATGTAATTATCGCTTCATCGAGGTGACCAAGTTCAACTTGGTAGTGTGATATCAGGAGTTTAATAAGGTCAATGCTGCATTGGGTGAGAATTTTCTCCCACGCAGTCTTGAACTCGATGCCAACATGTTGAAAAGATGGGAATACTTGAACCCTTAGACCCACAGGGCTCAGGTTCTCACGTATATACTGTTGGAGAAAATCCATGTGCCAATGCAGGTTGGAGTTTTTCTTCAGTAATTTTTTCATTTTGGTAATGTAGTGATTAAGCCCGATTTCTTGACCCGTATCCATTGAACAACTTGCTTGAACATCATTGTGCGCCGATAGTCGGGGGTTCGGGAACCCCTTTTTGGGTCCCCTTCTCCTCCGACTCTGCAGTCTGCACATTGCCCAGGCCTCGTCCTTCCGGGCCGTAGTTCGGCGCATGCGCGGAACGATCCTTGCCGCGCTTGCGCCGTTGGTCCGGTCTATGACGTCGCTCGACGCACGCGCAGCTGCCCGCTCTGGGGCCAGAAGACGCAGTGCTGATTAGACCGGCTGCTTCTGTCCTGGACATCCCCATATATGGGGCTGCTTTGTTGTTCGCTGCTGAGGCATACAACAGGCAGCAACCCATCAGAGCGGCGCACTCCCAGATCCTCCTCCTGTCTTCTATTGTGGGGTAAGTCTGTCTATGGCTGCCTTCCTTGGCAGGATATACTATATATATACCATTACTGACCCCAATGCTTATATCTATATCTGATCCCCATTTGTATTTGTATTTGTTTCTTACATCAGAATTGTAGCTTACATAAGCTCTCTCCTTATCACACCATCCCCACCGTGAAACATGGTGGTGGCAGCATAGGCGTGCGCACAGGGTGTGCCAGGTGTGCCTGGGCACACCCTAATCGCCTTGTGTGGTGCATATTCCCCCCTGTTTAGACCACTGATATTTCATCCCCCAAAAAAATGTTACAAAATAAAATAATTTATTTAAAAATAAAATAAAACCAATGACACTGTCCACTGCCCTACTGACACCATCAGTACATATACACATGCATATGTATTTGAGCTTTGGGGTGCACACCCTAATGCAAGAGGCTGTGCACACCTATGGGTGGCAGCATCATGTTGTGAGCATGCTTTTCTTCATCAGGGACAGAGAAGCTGGTTTTATAATTCTTGTTTGTAAAATAAATGATGTAACTGTAGTGTGTGCTAGTTGGTAGTGTAGGTGTGTGGTGCTAGGTGTTAGTGTAAGCAAATTTTTTTAGCTCAGGGCTAAGCCTGAACTGTGAATCTGGGTCAGGGTTCAGTGACTCAGGGAGGCTGGGTGACTCATCCTAGTGTAGCACCCTTCTAGGTAGGTGCTAGAGAGTGTATATAAATTTTTGTTTTTCGGTTTAACCACTTCACGCAAAACGCTGTACCCGTACGTCATTACTTTGACGCTAAATACCGTTGTTATGGCAGCGGTTAGCTGCCATAAACCCGGTATTTTCCTTTAAGATAAAAGTGGATTCACAGCGAGATCACTTTTATCGGTTGCGGGAGAGGTGCCCACCCCCCTCCCGCCACGCCTCGGTCGTATCCGTCGCTTACCAGACACGCCGGTAGTGGCGGAAATGATCGCGTCCTTTCCTGTGGATGCCGGGCTGCCGAATGAGAGGAAGAAGATGGACCCGCTGGGCTCCATGGCATGGGAGGGCAGAAGCAACGTCAAACGTCACTTCCACCCATAGCTCTTAAAAGGAGAATTTTTTCTTTTTTTTAATTATTTTTTTTATTGCATTTTAGTGTAAATATGAAATCTCAGGTCTTTTTGACCCTGGATCTCATATTTAAGAGGTCCTGTCATGTTTTTTTTCTATTACAAGGGATGTTTACATTCCTTGTAATAGGAATAAAAGCGACCCAACATTTTTTTTTTAAATAATAAGTGTAAAATAAATAAATAAATAAAAGTAAAATAAGTAATAATAAAAAAAAAATTCAATTAAATTAAAAAAAAGTTTAAAGCTTCCCGTCCCAACGAGCTCGCGCACAGAAGCAAAAGCATATGAAAACGGTGTTCAAACCACACATGTGAGGTATCGCCGCTATCATTAGAGCGAGAGCAATAATTCTAGCCCTCCTCTTTAACTCAAAACTGGTAACCTATAGACATTTTTAAACATCACCTATGGAGATTGTTAAGAGTAAAAGTTTGTCGCCATTCCACGAGCGGGTGCAATTTTGAAGCGTGACATGTTGGGTATCAATTTCCTCAGCGTAACATTATCTTTCACAATATAAAAAAAAAAATTGGTCTAACTTTGCCGATGTCTTATTTTTTAATTTAAAAAAAAATGTATTTTTTTTTTAAAAAGTGCGCTTGTCAGACTGCTGCGAAAATACGGTGTGACAGAAAGTATTGCAGCAACTGCCATTTTATTCTCTAGGGTGTTAGAAAAAAATATATACAAATGTATACAAAAATATACGTTTGGGGGTTCTGAGTAATTTTCTAGCAAAAGAAAAATGATTTTAACTTGTAAACAAG
Source organism: Aquarana catesbeiana (assembly GCF_042186555.1). Lineage (NCBI taxonomy): Eukaryota > Metazoa > Chordata > Amphibia > Anura > Ranidae > Aquarana > Aquarana catesbeiana. The sequence continues at coordinate 794,983,524 of NC_133325.1, forward strand.
TGTCAAAAAGAGGCTCGGCCCTTAAGTGGTTAAAGAGGAACTGCAGTCTGCTCACATAATTTGTAATAAAAACATCTTTGCCATTCTGAAGCTTCCCTCCAACCACTTTGCATATTATTTTGTATATACTGTGATTCTGTACTTGCCAAATATTCTGCAGAAATCTCCCTCCACTAAGTCTGACAGCAACCAGCAATCACTGTGGGCAGCTGAAGCTGCTTCCTGTTCACTTGCTGGATTGATATTGGTTGGAGACCTTAACTCGGTAGGCGACCCAACTCTAGATTCATCTATAATAAATCCAAACATAGGCCCTGTACCCTCAATGAGTTTTAGCATAAACAAATCCTGTTTGATGTTTGGAGGTATCAGCATAGTACTGAACGAGATTACACATTGCCTCCAAACATCAGAGTTGGGTGAGTTTGGTTGAGACAAGTAATGGCTTACCGCAGGTATTCATATAGAGACTTCTTAACTGATAGATGGAAACTCGCACACCTCACAGCTTCCACAATCTAAACCACATCCTGGTCAGACCACGTCCCTATCAAGCTCACTTTCTGTGTCTCAGCTAAACCTGCCTCACTTTGGAGGCTTAACATGCACCTCCTGTCACAACCAGAAATCCAACAATCTATTGCAGATGCACATGATTTATTCTTTTCCACCAAAAATACTGATTCAGTTGATTGTTTTGTATTGTGGAACACTCATAAGGTGTTCATGAGAGGTGTCTTCATCCAACTCAGCTATTGTGCAAAAAAGCAGTGTGCACAATGCCTTGACCAAATTATGTAGGATATTCGATCCTTAAAAGAGGTGAATACATGTAACCCTACCCTAAGGTGACCATATTTTTTAAATGCAATCCAGGGAAATACAGTAAAACCTTGGTTTGAGAGTAACTTGGTTTGAGAGCGTTTTGCAAGACAAGCACAACAGTGGTGTCTCCAGCTTTCATATTTAGGGGGGGGGCACATGGGGGGACAGGGACAAAAGTAGGGGGGCAACTATAAAATGCAATTTTATATATATATATATATAGGAAGGCCGGTTTACCGGCCTGAAATTATGGGAGGAGCCCGGAGGGTATATAGCCAGACCATCCACAATGGTCTGTGTCAGTTCCAGTGCGCGGTAGCTCACATCACAGGGCTGACTCTTCCCAGCTCACCTCATGGTCGGCAGTCTGTGCATTCAATCGCAGGTGCACTCCGGATTTTTCATTCGTGGTCTTCGTCGGCGGTTCCCACTCACGGTCGCAGGTAGTATCCAAACTTTCGTGTCATGTGCAAAATCTTGCGGTTTATTATGCTTCTTATCCTGCACCCCTTTTGTGAAAAAACCTGCCCCGGAGTTGTCGTCGCTCATGTCCCGACATCATTCGGCACAGGCATAGTACATTCGTAAAGTTCCTTCTGACAAATATACGATTCATTCGTAGACCCAAGCCTCCAGTCACTGTCGGTCGTTCTCGATATCACTCGCAATAGGCTTCACTGGTCAAAAAATTCATGCTCCATGGGGTTGCCATCTCATTCATTAGGAGATCAGCATATATCGTTTGTATAGGTTTCTGTGGCTGATTGAGGTGTGGTTGAGCCCACCTGGTGCCTTCTCTGCACTTGATTAGCCTGGGGGGATGGGTGGTTGACAGGTGTTCAGTTTCACAGTAAGGGATGGCATACACTCTACAACCAATTTGTATCAGATACTCCTTACTACCGATTTATATCGGATTAATTTAATATGTTTTACAAACTGATTCATATCAGATGCATTGCAGAGGCCGACTCTACCAACTCACTGCATGTCCTTCGAGATTGGTCGTAGGTTTTTATCAATTGTCCCACACTCACTGTCGCAGGTAGTGCTTTCCTGCTACCGAACCGTTACTTTATGTTCCCCTTCGTAAACCACCTACAACTTCGTAGGTCTTACTCGGTTATTCGCACACATCCGTACTTACTGCCTTTCTCCGTTCCTCATTCGAGCCCCTTACATCCACAACCAATCTGAATCTAGTCGCATAATCAGCGCAAAGATTCGGATCCTCTGCAAAACGAACTCCACCAACCGATCCGAGTCCAGTCGCAGCACCGGCTTAAAGATTCGGATCCTTGGCAATACAAACATCACCAACCGATCCAAGTCCAGTCGCAACACCGGCTCAATGATTCGGATCCTCAGCATACACAAGCACTCACCAACAGTGTGCTTCTTTCATCCGACCGATCCGAGTCCAGTCGCAAAACCGGCTCAATGATTCGGATCCTCAGCATACACAAGCACTCACCAACAGTGTGCTTCTTTCATCCCACCGATCCGAGTCCAGTCGCAAAACAGCGGCTCTGCGATTCAGATCTTCAGCATACAAGCACTCACCAACAGTGTGCTTCTTTCATCCCACCGATCCGAGTCCAGTCGCAAACAGCGGCTCTGCGATTCGGATCTTCAGCATACAAGCACTCACCAGCAGTGTGCTTCTTTCATCCGACCGATCTGAGTCCAGTCGCAAAAGCGACTCAATGCTTCAAAACTTAGCATACACAAGCACTCACCAACAAGTGTGCTTCTTTCATCCCACCGATCCAAGTCCAGTCGCAAACAGCGGCTCTGCGATTCGGATCTTCAGCATACAAGCACTCACCAACAGTGTGCTTCTTTCATCCCACCGATCCGAGTCCAGTCGCAAACAGCGGCTCTGCGATTCGGATCTTCAGCATACAAACACTCACCAGCAGTGTGCTTCTTTCATCCGACCGATCTGAGTCCAGTCGCAAAAGCGAATCAATGCTTCAAATCTTTAGCATACACAAGCACTCACCAGCAGTGTGCTTCTTTCATCCGACCGATCTGAGTCCAGTCGCAAAAGCGACTCAATGCTTCAAATCTTTAGCATACACAAGCACTCACCAGCAGTGTGCTTCTTTCATCCCACCGATTCGAGTCCAGTCGCAAACAGCGGCTCTGCGATTCGGATCTTCAGCATACAAGCACTCACCAGCAGTGTGCTTCTTTCATCCCACCGATTCGAGTCCAGTCGCAAACAGCGGCTCTGCGATTCGGATCTTCAGCATACAAGCACTCACCAACAGCGTGCTTCTTTCATTCAAACCAATCCCAGCCCAGTCGCATACCAGCTCAGTGATCCAAGACCCCCGGCACAGCAAAAAACCCCACCGCACATTCCAAATCCAGTCGTAGCACCGGCTCAACGATTCGGGTCTCTCACAACAAATACCCACCACCTATTTTTCCCAATGCCGCGCACGGTTTTCCTACATAATCAAATTTCAAAAAAAACAAAACAAAACTCTTTTACTTTGTAAATCACCGCAAACACTTACGAAATGGCTTCATACAGCCATTCATCTTTCGTAGCAACACGGCTACTCATCGATTTCTCCAACCCTTCCCCCTTTCAGGTCAGTAGAGTTCTTCAGTTGATCCATCCTGCAACAGGTGTGGACAGTATCTTCCTCAGCTTCCCAGTCGACCCAAGTCTCGACCTCAAAAAACTAAAACTCCACTACTAGGACTTCAAGGCAGCGGACACCATGTCGCAGGCCAGCAGCGAGGACCTCGCCTCCACCCCGTCGTCACCTGGGGCAGACTCAGCAAACGACGACTTACAGAGCTTGGACCATCCCCAAGCTTACAGCTGAACTACGGCGCAGGGGAATACCTTTCCCTGCGACTGCTAGGAAAGCTGAGCTTTTCAGCTTGCTATTTCCTCCGCCAGCGGCAGCCCAATCGGGCACCCAGGCATCACTACAGTCAATCTCATCAGCAATCACTCAGCTGCACTCCTTGGTGACCACACTATCGGCAGCAGTCACTGATGTCCAGACAAGAGTGGGAACCCTGGAGGTACATCAAGCTGCACCCTCACCATCTACAGTAACCACCGCCACCCCCATGCCTCTCCTTACAGGTACGCCCGACATCTATACCTACGTCCTCCCCGCACATCTCGTCCCAGCAGGCATCAGGAAGGACATCATGGATGGGAAGGACATTAACTTGGCATCCCTCCTCATCGCAGTACACGACCCAGCCGAAAACAAGTCCTATGCGTGGGGAGACGTTTCCGTCGTCCTAAAGGCCAAAGACCATAGGCTTACCCGCAAACTCAATATTGCGGAGTTCGTACTAGCATTTGGCATGTTCAGAGACGTGCTATGCACGGTCAACCCCAACAGGAGAGAGGAGCTGGACCTATACCTACACGCAATAGTAGATCTAGGTTATAAATATGGGGGATGCTCCTTTTATGACTATCACAGGTCATTTTCAGCAAAAGCAGCAGCTAGACTTTCCCAGTTTCAAGTAAAAACCAACTGGAGTACCATCGATACAGAGCTGTTCTGTCGCCATTTCGCTGGCCTACGTTCCCCACTCTGTACCAACTGCCAGTCGTCCACCCATACGGCCAACTGGTGCTCCGAGTCAGGTGGCAGACGCCCCCCCAACCCTCCCTTCTTTCCCAGCGTCACTCGTCACTCAACGGCATTTACTCAGCCGGCTCAGGCAGACAGATTAGGACGACCCATCCAGGCACTAGGGGGAGCAGCCATATGCAATAACTTCAACTTTGGGGGTTGTAACTTCCCCCACTGCAAACTACTTCATGTCTGTCTCACATGCCACAAAACTCACCCCAGGTACGCTTGCGCTATGAAACAGCCTAAACCCGAATGACTAAGCCGAGTGCACGTCGGATGGCTCGCGTTTTACCTCGCCTCACACCCAACACCTTCACTGGCAGCCTTTCTCATCCGGGGATTCACGACAGGCTTTCACACCGGACTTATCACACTCCCAAACACAACTCACGAATGCAAAAACATGCTTTCAGCCGCTACCGACGAGGAAACCATCACCACCCTGCTGCAAACAGAACTAGACCGGGGATACATAATCGGCCCCTTTACACAATCACCTTTTTCTGTATGGAGAGTCAGCCCTATCGGCCTTGTGAAGGGCAAGTTTTCAAATAAACTTTGTTTAGTTTATGATTTGTCCGCGCCTCATTGTTCCCATATACCCAGTTTAAATTCCCTAATACCTTCAGAAGAGTTTACACTTAAATATTCAACGGTAGACTCAGCTATTCAATCCATCATTCTCGCAGGAGCAGGCGCCTGGTTGTCTAAGGCAGACATCTCGGAGGCATTCAAATTGTTGCCAATTGATCCGTGCCTATGGCGGTGGCACGGAATCAAATGGAAAGGTCTATACTATTTCGCCACCAAGTTAACGTTCGGCTCCAAAAGCAGCCCGTGGCTATTCGACACTTTCGCTCAGTCTCTTTCCTGGATTCTCTCACAACATGCGTCCTGTCAGAAAGTGATCCACTACTTAGACGACTTCCTACTCATAGAGAAACCCAACGAGCCCCCAGTTGACCTAAACAGCCTCAGAACAATCTTTCATAATCTTAACGTACCTTTAGCGGATAAGAAGGTAGAAGGCCCGGCACAGATCGTCACCTTCTTGGGTATCATACTCAACACTCACACCATGCAAGCTAGTCTGCCTCCCGACAAATTGACCCGCATCAGGACAGTCATCCACACATTTACTAATACGCAAGGCTGCACAAAAAAGCAACTGCAATCCCTCCTTGACATGCTGAACTTTGCCATAAGGATCATCCCTCAAGGGCGATCCTTCGTCTCACTTCTCCTGGTGTTCCTTTCCCAGGTACAAGACCCCGACCTAATATTTAAACTAGACAAGGCAGCCGTAGCTGACCTAGCCATGTGGGACGATTTTCTAACAAACTGGAACGGCATTTCGATGTTTATCCCATCAGCGTCTCCCACTTCACCCCAAATAATCACGGACGCCGCAGCCTCCACAGGTTTTGCAGCTATTTTTGGCCACCACTGGTTCGCAGCACCATGGCCGCCAGAAATACTCTCGATCCCCGGGTTCAGTCAATCCTCCTCGATGTTCGAGATTTACCCCATTGTTGCAGCAGCCCACGTCTGGGGCAACAACTGGGTAGGACAAACAGTGACATTTTCCACAGATAATCTAGCCACAGCCTCAATTATAAACAAAGGTCGCTCCAAGTCCTTGGCCATCATGTCCTTCCTACGCAGGCTGGTGCAACTCTCACTACAGCACCAATTTAATGTCCTCTGTGTTCATATCCCCGGTAAATGCAACACTTCGGCCGATGCGCTATCTCGCTTTAACTACACAACCTTCTTTTCGCAGGAACCTGGAGCCGACCCGACCATGTCTGCTATCCCACATTGGTCACAGCTAACCCTGGATTGAAGCGACATCTTCATGACGCCACTAGTCTGATTAACCAGTTACTATCTCACAATACCCTGAAAGGCTACCATGCTGCCTGGAAAAGCTATCACAGGTTTCTAGAGGCTAACCCCAGGGCTATACCAGGAGATCTCCATCATATCCTGGCCTTCATTTCATACTGCCACACTCAGCTAAAGTTATCCTACAACACTATCAGACTCTACCTAGCTGGCATCCAGCATTTCACCTCTTTTCTAGATCCTAACAAACCATCTTTGTTCGCTACCCATGCGGTCAAGGCCATCCTCCGAGGCATCCACAAGCAGAAACCCCAAGTTAGTGGTAAACGCTTACCAGTCACCAGTGCCATGTTTCGAGACATGTCCACCATACTCTCACGCTCACCTTTCGGTTTTTTGCCCAGCTTGGTCATCCAAGCTGCCATCTACCTGGCATTTTATGGCTTTCTACGACCCAGCGAATTCACAGTCAGCAGCACCAGTCATAGGGCCTTACGCAGACGCCACCTCACGCGTCACCACAGCCACTTCACGATACACCTCGAGGTATCCAAAACACAACAGTCCGGTCCAGGGGTTGACATCAAGCTCTTCAGAACGCACAACGCCTGGTGCCCCGTAGCCATCCTAGATAGTCTATTAGCCCGTTTACTTGATCCCTCGCAGGACAGCCCATTGCTGCCGTTCCCGATCAGCCCGCTTAGTACCAACCAGTTCACTACTCACGTCAGGATCCTTCTGCACAACTTAGGCCTTGACCCCAACCGTTATTCTGGACATTCTTTCCGTATTGGAGCAGCATCAGCAGCCTCACGAAACGGAGTCCCGGACCACGTGATCAGGAAAATGGGAAGGTGGAAATCCACCTGCTTTGCTCGCTATATTCCCAATCCACAAGTAGAAATGTCACGAGCCTTCTGCAAGCTCGCTCTGTAAGAAGACCATAAACTTAAATAAAACATTACCTCCCTAAACCAAGTCTTTTTGCGCCCTTCTCTGGCATACCGCCCAGCAGATCTGGGTTTACCATACAGCAGGCCAGGGCACACTTCAGGTCTATTTATGTTGTTAGTCTTGTGACGTGTTTATGTGTTTCATATCTATCAGGACGGAGGGCTCCGACCATAAATAGGAAGGCCGGTTTACCGGCCTGAAATTATGGGAGGAGCCCGGAGGGTATATAGCCAGACCATCCACAATGGTCTGTGTCAGTTCCAGTGCGCGGTACCCACCCACCCATTCCCCTTCTCAAGGCACTTCTCTTCAAACAATTTCTCTACAGAAATATCCATTACTTTCTTAAGGTATGCGCCCTTCTCTGGCATACCGCCCAGCAGATCTGGGTTTACCATACAGCAGGCCAGGGCACACTTCAGGTCTATTTATGTTGTTAGTCTTGTGACGTGTTTATGTGTTTCATATCTATCAGGACGGAGGGCTCCGACCATAAATATATATATATTCTGGGGCCCTTTACTATGACCCCACAACGGCCCTTTCACATGTTCTTCAGTGAGCTCCCTTCCTACTGTATTGGGGTCTCCCAGGGTGGCAGAAAACAAGAGATATTTGTCACCAGCATACCAAGAAAATATAAGGGTACAAAGCAGTGGGAGAACTATCAGGGTTGCAAAGGTTGTCTTGCCACTGGGCCCTGGTGTTCTGCCACTGTGGGGTTCACCAGCCTCCTCTTGCTGTCCTGCCCCTGCTATTGACTGCTCTGGTCTGGCTTCTCTTGGAATTTACAGGCTGGTTCTCCTGTCCTAAGGATGGGAGAAATCAGTCTGTTTTTTCAGTAACTGAGAGTCCTGGTGGAGTCCTTCCTGCAACTCGCTCTTCTCCCTGCCAATGAGGATGCAGGGGAAGGAGCAGATCGGGCGGCCGTGGTTGTGTGAGCGCTCGCATTATGCAGTGTCAGCGAGGAGAGGGAGGGGGTGGAATCACCCGCAGGAGCTGACTGGGGACTCTCTCCCTCTTAGACATTGATTTTTTTGTTTTTTTTAATTGGGGGGGCACATGGTGGGGCACAACATAATGTTGGGGGGGGGGGGGGGTCAGGGCCCCCTCTGGCGCCCCCTAGGGATGCCATTGAAGCAAAATGTTTTAATAAATTTTGCCTTGATATACAAGCGATGTCCTGCATTAGATTGGGGTGTCGTGAGTGCGTAGTTGCTGCGACCTTGTGATTTTAACATTTGTAGTGCCTTCTGTGCATTAGGGCCTATGTAGTTGAGTTGTGAGTTATTACCACCACCTTTAGCCGGAGGAGCCCCTTGTGAACCTTCCATACGTTTGATGTCCTGTTTATCTACTTTCTTTTTAGGATAGGGTGTAAAGTGCCCACCACCATATTGTCTCTTACGTGCACCAGTATCGTTAGTTGTGGCCTTCAAATCTCTTCCCGTGAGAGGCTGTGAGGAAAAAATGGATAGAGAGGAATCAGAGTCAATTTCAGTGTCATCATCTGTAAACATCGTGTCATTGTCTGGAGATCGTTTTTTTGGGGTTACTTTCTTAAATCTGCAAGAGTGCCAATGATAGGCATACCCTTCCACAAAGGCGGATTTATCTTTCATGATTTTGTTCTGTTTTTTAAAAATGATATCCTTGTTGATTTTGGTGATGTAATCCTTGACATCTTGCCATTTCTGATTGAACTGTGCATGATTTTTAAGGTTATCATTTTTAGTTTGGAATGTAATTATCGCTTCATCGAGGTGACCAAGTTCAACTTGGTAGTGTGATATCAGGAGTTTAATAAGGTCAATGCTGCATTGGGTGAGAATTTTCTCCCACGCAGTCTTGAACTCGATGCCAACATGTTGAAAAGATGGGAATACTTGAACCCTTAGACCCACAGGGCTTAGGTTCTCACGTATATACTGTTGGAGAAAATCCATGTGCCAAGGCAGGTTGGAGTTTTTCTTCAGTAATTTTTTCATTTTGGTAATGTAGTGATTAAGCCCGATTTCTTGACCCGTATCCATTGAACAACTTGCTTGAACATCATTGTGCGCCGATAGTCGGGGGTTCGGGAACCCCTTTTTGGGTCCCCTTCTCCTCCGACTCTGCAGTCTGCACATTGCCCAGGCCTCGTCCTTCCGGGCCGTAGTTCGGCGCATGCGCGGAACGATCCTTGCCGCGCTTGCGCCGTTGGTCCGGTCTATGACGTCGCTCGACGCACGCGCAGCTGCCCGCTCTGGGGCCAGAAGACGCAGTGCTGATTAGACCGGCTGCTTCTGTCCTAGACATCCCCATATATGGGGCTGCTTTGTTGTTCGCTGCTGAGGCATACAACAGGCAGCAACCCATCAGAGCGGCGCACTCCCAGATCCTCCTCCTGTCTTCTATTGTGGGGTAAGTCTGTCTATGGCTGCCTTCCTTGGCAGGATATACTATATATATCATTACTGACCCCAATGCTTATATCTATATCTGATCCCCATTTGTATTTGTATTTGTTTCTTACATCAGAATTGTAGCTTACATAAGCTCTCTCCTTATCACACCATCCCCACCGTGAAACATGGTGGTGGCAGCATAGGCGTGCGCACAGGGTGTGCCAGGTGTGCCTGGGCACACCCTAATCGCCTTGTGTGGTGCATATTCCCCCCTGTTTAGACCACTGATATTTCATCCCCCAAAAAAATGTTACAAAATAAAATAATTTATTTAAAAATAAAATAAAACCAATGACACTGTCCACTGCCCTACTGACACCATCAGTACATATACACATGCATATGTATTTGAGCTTTGGGGTGCAAACCCTAATGCAAGAGGCTGTGCACACCTATGGGTGGCAGCATCATGTTGTGAGCATGCTTTTCTTCATCAGGGACAGAGAAGCTGGTTTTATAATTCTTGTTTGTAAAATAAATGATGTAACTGTAGTGTGTGCTAGTTGGTAGTGTAGGTGTGTGGTGCTAGGTGTTAGTGTAAGCAAATTTTTTTAGCTCGGGGCTAAGCCTGAACTGTGAATCTGGGTCAGGGTTCAGTGACTCAGGGAGGCTGGGTGACTCATCCTAGTGTAGCACCCTTCTAGGTAGGTGCTAGAGAGTGTATATAAATTTTTGTTTTTCGGTTTAACCACTTCACGCAAAACGCTGTACCCGTACGTCATTACTTTGACGCTAAATACCGTTGTTATGGCAGCGGTTAGCTACCATAAACCCGGTATTTTCCTTTAAGATAAAAGTGGATTCACAGCGAGATCACTTTTATCGGTTGCGGGAGAGGTGCCCACCAACCCCACCCGCCACGCTTCGGTCGTATCCGTCGCTTACCAGACACGCCGGTAGTGGCGGAAATGATCGCGTCCTTTCCTGTGGATGCCGGGCTGCCGAATGAGAGGAAGAAGATGGACCCGCTGGGCTCCATGGCATGGGAGGGCAGAAGCAACGTCAAACGTCACTTCCACCCATAGCTCTTAAAAGGAGAATTTTTTCTTTTTTTTAATTAATTTTTTTATTGCATTTTAGTGTAAATATGAAATCTCAGGTCTTTTTGACCCTGGATCTCATATTTAAGAGGTCCTGTCATGTTTTTTTTCTATTACAAGGGATGTTTACATTCCTTGTAATAGGAATAAAAGCGACCCAACATTTTTTTTTTAAATAATAAGTGTAAAATAAATAAATAAATAAAAGTAAAATAAGTAATAATAAAAAAAAAATTCAATTAAATTAAAAAAAAGTTTAAAGCTTCCCGTCCCAACGAGCTCGCGCACAGAAGCAAAAGCATATGAAAACGGTGTTCAAATCACACATGTGAGGTATCGCCGCTATCATTAGAGCGAGAGCAATAATTCTAGCCCTCCTCTTTAACTCAAAACTGGTAACCTATAGACATTTTTAAACATCACCTATGGAGATTGTTAAGAGTAAAAGTTTGTCGCCATTCCACGAGCGGGTGCAATTTTGAAGCGTGACATGTTGGGTATCAATTTCCTCAGCGTAACATTATCTTTCACAATATAAAAAAAAAAATTGGTCTAACTTTGCCGATGTCTTATTTTTTAATTTAAAAAAAAATGTATTTTTTTTTTAAAAAGTGCGCTTGTCAGACTACTGCGAAAATACGGTGTGACAGAAAGTATTGCAGCAACTGCCATTTTATTCTCTAGGGTGTTAGAAAAAAATATATACAAATGTATACAAAAATATACGTTTGGGGGTTCTGAGTAATTTTCTAGCAAAAGAAAAATGATTTTAACTTGTAAACAAGTGTCAAAAAGAGGCTCGGCCCTTAAGTGGTTAAAGAGGAACTGCAGTCTGCTCACATAATTTGTAATAAAAACATCTTTGCCATTCTGAAGCTTCCCTCCAACCACTTTGCATATTATTTTGTATATACTGTGATTCTGTACTTGCCAAATATTCTGCAGAAATCTCCCTCCACTAAGTCTGACAGCAACCAGCAATCACTGTGGGCAGCTGAAGCTGCTTCCTGTTCACTTGCTGGATTGATATTGGTTGGAGACCTTAACTCGGTAGGCGACCCAACTCTAGATTCATCTATAATAAATCCAAACATAGGCCCTGTACCCTCAATGAGTTTTAGCATAAACAAATCCTGTTTGATGTTTGGAGGTATCAGCATAGTACTGAACGAGATTACACATTGCCTCCAAACATCAGAGTTGGGTGAGTTTGGTTGAGACAAGTAATGGCTTACCGCAGGTATTCATATAGAGACTTCTTAACTGATAGATGGAAACTCGCACACCTCACAGCTTCCACAATCTAAACCACATCCTGGTCAGACCACGTCCCTATCAAGCTCACTTTCTGTGTCTCAGCTAAACCTGCCTCACTTTGGAGGCTTAACATGCACCTCCTGTCACAACCAGAAATCCAACAATCTATTGCAGATGCACATGATTTATTCTTTTCCACCAAAAATACTGATTCAGTTGATTGTTTTGTATTGTGGAACACTCATAAGGTGTTCATGAGAGGTGTCTTCATCCAACTCAGCTATTGTGCAAAAAAGCAGTGTGCACAATGCCTTGACCAAATTATGTAGGATATTCGATCCTTAAAAGAGGTGAATACATGTAACCCTACCCTAAGGTGACCATATTTTTTAAATGCAATCCAGGGAAATACAGTAAAACCTTGGTTTGAGAGTAACTTGGTTTGAGAGCGTTTTGCAAGACAAGCACAACAGTGGTGTCTCCAGCTTTCATATTTAGGGGGGGGGGGCACATGGGGGGACAGGGACAAAAGTAGGGGGGCAACTATAAAATGCAATTTTATATATATATATATATATATATATATATATATATATATATATATATATATATATATATATATATTCTGGGGCCCTTTACTATGACCCCACAACGGCCCTTTCACATGTTCTTCAGTGAGCTCCCTTCCTACTGTATTGGGGTCTCCCAGGGTGGCAGAAAACAAGAGATATTTTTTACCAGCATACCAAGAAAATATAAGGGTACAAAGCAGTGGGAGAACTATCAGGGTTGCAAAGGTTGTCTTGCCACTGGGCCCTGGTGTTTTGCCACTGTGGGGTTCACCAGCCTCCTCTTGCTGTCCTGCCCCTGCTATTGACTGCTCTGATCTGGCATCTCTTGGAATTTACAGGCTGGTTCTCCTGTCCTAAGGATGGGAGAAATCAGTCTGTTTTTTCAGTAACTGAGAGTCCTGGTGGAGTCCTTCCTGCAACTCGCTCTTCTCCCTGCCAATGAGGATGCAGGGGAAGGAGCAGATCGGGCGGCCGTGGTTGTGTGAGCGCTCGCATTATGCAGTGTCAGCGAGGAGAGGGAGGGGGGTGGAATCACCCGCAGGAGCTGACTGGGGACTCTCTCCCTCTTAGACATTGATTTTTTTGTTTTTTTAAATTGGGGGGGCACATGGTGGGGCACAACATAATGTTGGGGGGGGGGGTCAGGGCCCCCTCTGGCGCCCCCTAGGGATGCCATTGAAGCAAAATGTTTTAATAAATTTTGCCTTGATATACAAGCGATGTCTTGATATAAGAGTAGCGTCATGTTACAAGTGAGTATAAAAAAGAAGAGAGGAGCCTCTAAGTGTAGCAATATAGTTACATTTAATGAAGGTACAACATTTAGCAACTTATTGCTACACTTAGAGGTGCCTCTCTTCTCTTTTATACCCTGTAAAAAAAAAGCTTTTATATAAAAGTGCTTTGTATTACAAGCATGTTTCTTGAACGGATTTTGCTCGCAAACCAAGGTTTTACTGTATATATATTAATTTATTGGCAAATAGTAAACATTTTTTTAAGCATATCTTCCTCAAATGATATATGCAGTGTATGTGGTATGTGTTTTTTGTAATGATTGTATGATACAGACGTTTTTTATGGAAATCATTTCATACCAGCCCAAAGCATTATTATACCAGCCCAACGGCATAACATCATCATTTTCTAGTTTATAAAAGGAAAAACCATACATTTTAAAGCACATTTGAAGAGTGTATTATACTCACCAGTGCTCATCAGTGCTGCCTCATCAGTGTCCATCAGCTCAGCCTCATCAGTGCAGCCTTACCAGTGCCCATCAATGCAACGCTGTACCCAAACAAAGTTTTTATATAAATTTTTTCACACAAATAGAGCTTTTTTGGTGGTATTTGATCCCCACTGGGGTTTTTATTTTTTGCGCTATAAATTAAAATGACTGAAAATTTAAAAAAATATATATATATTTTTTTTACTTTGTGCTATAAAACATATCCAATAAAAAAAAATTAAAAAATATAATTTCTTCATAAATTTTGGGCAAAATGTATTCTGCTACGTCTTTGGTAAAAAAAAAATTTAAATAAAAAAAATCCCAATAAGTGCATATTGATTGATTTGCATGAAAGTCATAGCATCTACAAACTATGGGATACTATGTGTATACTGGATTTTTTTATAATACTAATAGAGGTGATCAATGACTTATAATGGGACTGCAGAAATTATCAAAGTACAAATTGTTCACTTTAAAAGTAGCGCTGTGATGTATACATGTTCTCAATACAAATAATCATCCACAAAAATGTCCAAAAGAAAGTCCATAATAAAGGCCAACCCAGTGTTTTTGAGGATGAAATCCAAGGAGAGCTTCCTTTATTTTTTATTTTTTTAAAGATATTTTTCATGCAGTTTTACGACATACAGACATAAAACAAAAGGCACACACAAAAACGACAACACTGATAACAGAATGCTCCTAACCCAGCATATCATGAAAATCTGGGTAGTGTGCAATAATAAACTAGATATTACATCTACCAGTGGATATAAACATCAACAGAGGAGTAAGTGATATGGTTTTTAAACATCCTGGGCATAACAGAAGTTTCTGTTTAAGACAACACTCAAAAGTTGAACCCCTGTCATGGTAGTACAGGGGAGAGGGTCAGTGGGCTAGCCAGCCATCTGCCCCATATTTTGTGGAACGCTTCAGTCCTCTTACGGATGCCAAAGGTAAGTTTATATAGAGGCAGGGAATCATTGACAAGTTTCAGCCACATATTCCACGTTGGGGTCTCTGACCCTTTCCACATCAGCAGGAGGGACTTCCTCGCATAGAAATAGAGGATGCAAAGTAGTCTCTTAGCCTGAGGCTGGACAGCGAGGTCACCAAATATGCCCAGCAGACAGTTTTTAGGGTGCACTATATTTGGCCAACCCAGTGCAGAAGATATGAAGCAGCCTATTTCAACAGTGTAGAAAATCAGCAGTTTGTCTGCATCCGCGGAAGCAGTCAGTAGAGGGGGGTAGTCCTATTTTATACAGTCTAGCAGGGGGTGAGGTGTGAATGATGGAAATGTTTTAGTTGAATCACCCTGTCCCTCGAGTAGATAACAGAGGTTTTGAACGTATCACAGAACTCAGACCAATCCTCTTCTGTGATAGAGATATGAAAGGAGGCCCACCTCTCTTGAGCCCTCCAAAACCTAAGGTTAGTGCCTGTCATGAGAGTGGAGTAATATGTGGATATAAGTCTTGTCTGGTCCGGGTCTCTCAGAAGTTTTTCCAGGTCAGGTGTCTTAATAGGACTGAGCAGAGAACCAAATTGAGTACGTATAGCATGTCAGAGTTGGAAATAGTAAAATAGGTATGTCGATGGGATGTCAAAGTCTGTCTGTAGTTGAGAAAAGGATTTAAAACCCTGGGGGTAAATAGGTGACATAGATATTTCACTCCCTTTGATGTCCATCTGATGGGGTCAGGTATAGAACATAACTCCTTAAGGTTAGGGTTGAACCACAAGGGACTGCCATGAATTAGTGGACATTTTTGTAACTACCATTCGGAATAGGGAGAGGGAGGTTTGGATTATCAACATGCCTGGTCCAGGTGGTGTGCATCCCCTATAGACAAATTTGTGGAATGTCTCAAATGAGGAAACTATGGCTCCCTCAGTAGTGGTGCAGGCATTATCAGAGTTAGGGTGGAGCCAATCATTAATGTTAACCAGCTGGGATGATAGCCAATGAGTGTTTCTACAATTAAATATCAGTCACTCAATCTTCCCTGGCTGGGATATCCTTAAACCACAACACCTCCTCAAGCACAGGTGATCCATCTCCCCAATGAGAAAATAACTCACCAGCAGGGCCGATCCTAGGGTCACCGGCGCCTGGGTGCAGAAATATTTCTGGCGCCCCCACATGGGCGTGGTGATCTTACCAACTCCACCCCTTTACAAATGATTCTATGGCAACGACTCAAATACAGAGCTGCTCCCCTAAGAAGTCTTTGTTACCCTGAAATCCTCCCATGATCTCTTAACAATAAAGAAAATACAGGAAGAGAGAACACTAATGAGACCTGGAGGGGAGTCTCTCTGATCCACACAGAGAGGGCTTCTGTTAGAAAGAGTCCCCAGACATAATACAGGATACGGTCAAAGACTGCAGACATGATACAAGAGTTGGACAGAGACTGCAGACATGGTACAGGAATTGGTCAGAGACTGCAGACATAGTACAGGAGATGATCAGAGACTGCAGACATAGTACAGGAGATGATCAGAGACTGCAGACATGGTACAGGAGATGATCAGAGACTGCAGACATGGTACAGGAGATGATCAGAGACTGCAGACATGGTACAGGAGATGATCAGAGACTGCAGACATGGTACAGGAGATGATCAGAGACTGCAGACATGGTACAGGAGATGATCAGAGACTGCAGACATGGTACAGGAGATGATCAGAGACTGCAGACATAATACAGGAGATGATCAGAGACTGCAGACATAGTACAGGAGATGAACAGAGACTGCAGACATAATACAGGAGATAATCAGAGACTGCAGATATAGTACAGGAGATGATCAGAGACTGCAGACATGGTACAGGATACGGTCAAAGACTGCAGACATGATACAAGAGCTGGACAGAGACTGTAGACATGGTACAGGAATTGATCAGAGACTGCAGACATAGTACAGGAGATGATCAGAGACTGCAGACATAGTACAGGAGATGATCAGAGACTGCAGACATGGTACAGGAGATGATCAGAGACTGCAGACAAGGTACAGGAGATGATCAGAGACTGCAGACATGGTACAGGAGATGATCAGAGACTGCAGACATAATACAGGAGATGATCAGAGACTGCAGACATAGTACAGGAGATGATCAGAGACTGCAGACATGGTACAGGAGATGATCAGAGACTGCAGACATGGTACAGGAGATGATCAGAGACTGCAGACATGGTACAGGAGATGATCAGAGACTGCAGACAATGTACAGGAGATGATCAGAGACTGCAGACATAATACAGGAGATGATCAGAGACTGCAGACATGGTACAGGAGATGAACAGAGACTGCAGACATGGTACAGGAGATAATCAGAGACTGCAGACATGGTACAGGAGATGATCAGAGACTGCAGACATGGTACAGGAGATGATCAGAGACTGCAGACATGGTACAGGAGATGATCAGAGACTGCAGACGTGGTACAGGAGATGATCAGAGACTGCAGACGTGGTACAGGAGATGATCAGAGACTGCAGACGTGGTACAGGAGATGATCAGAGACTGCAGACGTGGTACAGGAGATGGTCAGAAACTGCAAACATAATACAGGAGATGGTCGGAGACTACAGACAAGATAGAATAGATGGTCAGAGACTGCAGACATGATACAAGAGACAGTCAGACACCGCAGACATGGTACAGAAGCTGGTCAGAGATTGCAGACATGATACAAGAGATGGTCAGAGACTGTAGACATGATACAAGAGACAGTCAGAGACTGCAGACATGGTACAGTAGATGGTCGGAGACTGCAGACATGGTACAGGAGATGGTCAGAGACTGCAGACATGATACAAGAGACAGTCAGAGACTGCAGACATGGTACAGGAGATGGTCAGAGACTGCAGACATGGTACAGGAGTTGGTCAGAGACTGCAGACATGATACAGGAGATGATCAGAGATTGCAGACATGGTACAGGAGATGATCAGAGACTGCAGACATGGTACAGGAGATGATCAGAGACTGCAGACATAGTACAGGAGATGATCAGAGACTGTAGACATAGTACAGGAGATGATCAGAGACTGCAGACATGATACAAGAGACAGTCAGAGACTGCAGACATAGTACAGGAGATGGTCAGAGACTGCAGACATGGTACAGGAGTTGGTCAGAGACTGCAGACATGGTACAGGAGTTGGTCAGAGACTGCAGACATGGTACAGGAGATGATCAGAGACTGCAGACATGGTACAGGAGATGATCAGAGACTGCAGACATGGTACAGGAGATGATCAGAGACTGTAAACATAGTACAGGAGATGATCAGAGACTGCAGACATGGTACAGGAGATGATCAGAGACTGCAGACATAGTAGAAGACATGGTCAGAGACTGTAGACATGATACAAGAGACAGTCAGAGACTGCAGACATGGTACAGGAGATGATCAGAGACTGTAGACATAGTACAGGAGATGATCAGAGACTGCAGACATGGTACAGGAGATGATCAGAGACTGCAGACATAGTAGAGGACATGGTCAGAGACTGTAGACATGATACAAGAGACAGTCAGAGACTGCAGACATGGTACAGGAGATGATCAGAGACTGTAGACATAGTACAGGAGATGATCAGAGACTGCAGACATGGTACAGGAGATGATCAGAGACTGCAGACATGATACAAGAGAAGGTCAGAGACTGCAGACATGGTACAAGAGAAGGTCAGAGACTGCAGATATAATACAGGAGATGGTCAGAGACTGCAGACATAATACAGGAGATGGTCAGAGACTGTAGACATGATACAAGAGACATTCAGAGACTGCAGATATAATACAGGAGATGGTCAGAGACTGCAGACATAGTACAGGAGATGATCAGAGACTGCAGACATAGTACAGGAGATGATCAGAGACTGCAGACATAGTACAGGAGATGATCAGAGACTGCAGACATGATACAGGAGATGGTCAGAGACTGCAGACATGATACAAGAGAAGGTCAGAGACTGCAGATATAATACAGGAGATGGTCAGAGACTGCAGTTCCTATGGACATTAGTAGATAATGGCCGATTGGCCCTCTCACCTGACCCAACGATGGTTCCTCTGATCAGGAGTAAGCTCACTCTGAATTGCCCGTGGTGACTCCGCTGGGTAGCACCCAGATCTGTATTCTGGCAATGACTCCATTCCTTTCTCCGCCAGGGATGGCACCAGGCTGTGTGGCTTTCCCTCTGGCTCCTGTATCTCTCTCTCTCCCATTCAGCTGAGCCTGCTGTGTGGACTGCAGTTTCCGTGTTACAGTGGGGCTGCCAGTCCTCGGGACTACATGTCCCACAATCCTCTTCTCCTTTTTCTATTCTATTTTTCCCTGGCTGATATGAAGGCGGGGGAAGAAACATAGTGGGAGGCTGTGCTGGCCATCGCCGCTCACTAGTATAGCAGTGCACGTGCGTAGGAGAGGGAGAGGGAGGGGAAGGGGCGAAAGAAGAGCCTGCAGCTGCAGTGACGTCACTAGGGTTGGTGTCACCAGGTGCGGTATTACATGGTGTCACCCTCCTTCCACCAACTTTAGTCGCCCCTCAGTACAGACCTCCCTCCACTAAGTATAGACCCCCACTAAGTATAAACCCCTCTCTCAGTACAGACCCCCCTTCATCAGTATAGACCCCCAGGACAAACCACCCCCCTCCATTAGTAGACCCCCACCAGGACAACCCCCCCTCCATTAGTACAGATCCCCCCCAGGACAAAGCCCCCCTTCATTAGTACAGACCCCCCCAGGACAACCCCCCTCCATTAGTACAGACCCCCAGGACAAACCCCCCTTTATTAGTACAGACCCCCAGGACAAACCCCCTCCATTAGTACAGACCCCCTAGGAGAACCCCCCTCCACTAGTACAGACCCCCACAGGACAAATCCCCCTTCATTAGTACAGACCCCCGAGGACAAACCCCCCCTCCATTAGTACAGACCCCCCAGGACAAACCCCCTCTCCATTAGTACAGACCCCCAGGACAAACCCTCTCCATTACTACAGACCTCCCAGGAGAACCCCCCCTCCACTAGTACAGACCCCCACAGGACAAATCCCCCCTTCATTAGTACAGACCCCCCACCAGGACAAACCCCCCTCCATTAGTACAGACCCCCCACCAGGACAAACCCCCCTCCATTAGTACAGCCCCCCCCAGGACCCCCCCTCCATTAGTACAGACCCCCCGGACAAACACCCCCCCCTCCATTAGTACAGACCCCCCAGAACAACCCCCCTCCATTAGTACAGACCCCCCAGGACAAACCCCCCCTCCATTAGTACAGACCCCCAGGACAAATCCCTCCATTAGTACAGATCCCCCAGGACAAATCCCCCCTCCATTAGTACAGATCCCCCAGGACAAATCCCCCCTCCATTAGTACAGACCCCCCCAAGACAACTCCCCCTCCATTAGTACAGACCCCCCAGGACAACCCCCCCATTAGTACAGACCCCCAGGACAACCCCCATTAGTACAGACCCCCAGGACAACCCCCCCATTAGTACAGACCCCCCAGGACAACCCCCCCATTAGTACAGACCCTCCAGGACAACCCCCCATTAGTACAGACCCCCCAGGACAACCCCCCCATTAGTACAGACCCCCCAGGACAACCCCCCATTAGTACAGACCGCCCCCCCAGGACAACCCCCCATTAGTACAGACCGCCCCCCAGGACAACCCCCCCATTAGTACAGACCCCTAGGACAACCCCCCCATTAGTACAGACCCCCCAGGACAACCCCACATTAGTACAGACCGCCCCCCCAGGACAACCCCCCCATTAGTACAGACTGCCCCCCCAGGACAACCCGCCCCAGGGACAAACCTCCCTCTATCAGTACAGACACCCGGGCAGCAGCTAGAGAGGACAGTGTGCAGCCGTGAACAGATCGAGACAGGCTGCAGGCATCACCTTAGGCGGGAGTGAGAGACAGTGGAGGAGAGAGAGAACCTGTGTCAGGCTGCAGGCACGGGCCGCCCCCCCCTCCCCCCAGCGAAGTCATTGCGCGGCTGGTCTCTCTCAACACAGAGACCAGCCGCTCCGATCTCCGGCGGCTGCTCTCCTCTGACAGGAGGAGGAGGGAGGGGGGACAGGCTCTAGCAATGTAAAGCACAGCGGCGCCGGCGCGGCCGCTCCGCGGCGGTGAGCTTCTGCGGACAGAGCTACTTCTGGACACGGAGGGGAGGAGGAGGAGGGAGGGGAGCACTCTGGCGCTTCAGCGCCCCCACCTCTCTGGCGCCTGGGTGCACTGCACCCCGTGCACCCGCCTGGGACCGGCCCTGCTCACCAGATTCTCATGCCTCCCATTCTCATGGTTGGCATGAAATGCTCTATGTTTCAATGCACCAGCTCTTGTGTCACGTTCCAGGTGTGAGGCTGAGGTGCTGAGAGGGCTCCCCTTGCGGCTGAGTGCAGCGCACCCCTGACAGTGGTACAGGGAATGCGTTGCCCAAAGAAGCACAGTTTGCCAGTTATTGAAGTTACATAGTTACATAGTAGGCGAGGTCAAAAAAAGACACAAGTCCATCAAGTCCAACCTATGTGTGTGATTATATGTCAGTATTACATTGTATATCCCTGTATGTTGCGGTCGTTCAGGTGCTTATCTAATAGTTTCTTGAAACTATTGATGCCCCCCGCTGAGACCACCACCTATGGAAGGGAATTCCACAACCTTGCCGCTCTTACAGTAAAGAACCCTCTATGTAGTTTAAGGTTAAACCCCTTTTCTTCTAAATTTATTGAGTGGCCACGTGTCTTGTTAAACTCCCTTCCGCGAAAAAATTTTATCCCTATTGTGGGGTCACCAGTTCAGTATTTGTATATTGAAATCATATCCCCTCTCAAGCGTCTCTTCTCCAGAGAGAATAAGTTCAGTGCTCGCAACCTTTCCTCATAACTAATATCCTCCAGACACTTTATTAGTTTTGTTGCCCTTCTTTGTACTCACTCTATTTCCACAACATCCTTCCTGAGGACTGGTGCCCAAAACTGGACAGCATACTCCAGGTGCGGCCGGACCAGAGTCTTGTAGAGCGGGAGAATTATAGTTTTATCTCTGGAATTAATCCCCTTCTTAATGCAAGCCTAAATATTCTGTTTGCTTTGTTAGCAGCAGCTTTGCATTGCATGCCATTGCTGAGCCTATCATCTACTAGGACCCCAGGTCCTTTTCCATCCTAGATTCCCCCAGAGGTTCTCCCCCAGTGTATAGATTGCATTCATATTTTTACCACCCAAATGCATTATTTTACATTTTTCTACATTAAACCTCATTTGCCATGTAGTTGCCCACCCCATTAATTTGTTCAGATCTTTTTGCAAGGTTTCCACATCCTGCGGAGAAGTTATTGCCCTGCTTAGCTTAGTATTGTCTGCAAATACAGAGATTGAACTGTTTATCCCATCCTCCAGGTTGTTTTTGAACAAATTAAACAGGATTGGTCCCAGCACAGAACCCTGGGGGACCCCACTACCCACCCCTGACCATTCCGAGTACTCTCCATTTATCACCACCCTCTGAAACTCGCCCTTGTAGCCAGTTTTCAATCCATGTACTCACCCTATGGTCCATGCCAATGGACCTTATTTTGTACAGTAAAGGTTTATGGGGAACTGTGTCAAATGCTTTTGCAAAATCCAGATACACCACGTCTACGAGCCTTCCTTTATCTAGATGGCAACTCACCTCCTCATAGAAGGTTAATAGATTGGTTTGGCAAGAACGATTCTTCATGAATCCATGCTGATTACTGATAATGATACCGTTCTCATTACTAAAATATTGTATACAGTCCTTTATCATCCCCTCCAAGAGTTTACATACTATTGATGTTAGGCTAACTGGTCTGTAATTCCCAGGGATGTATTTTGGGCCCTTTTTAAATATTGGTGCTACATTGGCTTTTCTCCCATCAGCTGTCATCAATTCCAGTCAGTAGACTGTCAGTAAAAATTAGGACCAATGGTCTGACAATTACTTAACTGAGTTCCCTAAGGTCCCTCGGGTGCAAGCCATCTGGTCCCGGTGATTTATTAATGTTAAGTTTCCCAAGTCTAATTTTAATTCTGTCCTCTGTTAACCATGGAGGTGCTTCCTGTGTTGTGTCATGAGGATAAACACTGTAGTTTTGGTTACTGAAGCCCCTCGATTCCCTTGTGAAGACTGAGGAGAAGAATAAATTCAATACCTTCGCCGTCTCCCCATCCTTTGTAACCAGATGTCCTTCCTCATTCCTTAGGGGGCCAATATGGTCTGTCCTCCTTTTTTACTGTTTACATACTTAAAGAATTTCTTGGGATTTTTTTTTGCTCTTCTCCGCTATGTGTCTTTTGCGTTCTATCTTAGCTGTCCTAATTGCACCCTTACATTTCTTGTTGCATTCTTTATAAAGTGTGAATGCTGATGATGATCCCTCAACCTTGTATTTTTTGAAGGCCTTCTCCTTTTCTTTTATATGCATTTTTATATTGGAGTTAAGCCATCCAGGACTTTTTTTCGCTCTTTTAAACGTATTACCCAATGGGATGCATTGGCTAATGCCCTTATTTAATATGCTCTTAAAACAAACCCATCTCTCCTCCGTGTTCTTTGTTCCTAAGATTTTATCCCAATTCATGCCTTCTAGCAAGGTTTGTAGTTTAGGGAAGTTGGCTCTTTTGAAATTCAGTGTCTTTGTATTCCCTTTATGTTTCCTATATGTGTGATTTATACTGAAGCCAATTGACCTGTGATCGCTGTTTCCTAAATTGCCCCGCATTTCCACATCCGTGATCAGGTCTATATTGTTAGTAATCAGTAGATCCAGTAATGATTTATTTCTAGATGGTGCGTCTATCATCTGACCCAAAAAATTGCTCTGAAAGACATTTAGGAACTGGCGAGCCTTAGATGAAGGTGCGGTTCCCTCTGCCCAATCTATGTCTGGATAGTTAAAATCCCCCATTATGATAACACTTCCCATCCTTGCTGCTAATCCAAATTGTGATAGGAGATCTGTCTCCACTTCTTCCCTCAGGTTAGGGGGCCTATAGCATACTCCCAGTATTATTGTCCCCTTAGCTTCATCCCTTTGGAGCTCTACCCATAAGGATTCCACCTCCTCCCTAGCTCCCTTAGTGATGTCATCTCTCACATTTACTTGTACATTATTCTTGATATATAGGCATACCCCTCCCCCTTTTTTACCCTCTCTATCCTTGTGATAAAGGGTATACCTTTGAATGGTTGCCAGCCAATCATGAGAGCTGTTGAACCAGGTCTCTGAAATTCCCACAAAATCCAAATCCTCCTCATACAACAGTATCCCTAGTTCACCCATCTTGTCTGCCAGGCTCCTGGCATTGGTGAACATGCCACATAGTTTAGACCGGTCGCATATTATCCTCTTATTGGGTGTTCCGAGATTGCAACTAGGACTTGCTACTATACTTATCTTGGGTTTATGTGCTTTAGTCAACCTACCACTAACCTAACACTAATGCTCCCAATGCTAACCTCTGGAATATGTTTTGCGCTGACTATCTCTACCTCTGGACCCTCCCCCCATCGCCTAGTTTCATTTGATGAGCTGATCACCAGAGAATAGCTAGAACAGGCAGGATGCACTGTAAGGCAGACGTGCTTGGGTGGTGTCAGATGTATGTGGCAGTGGAGCAAACCAAGAACAGAATCAGGAGCCAGGCCTGGGGTCATGCACGGCAGATCAGTCCAAGGTAGATTCAGATAGCAGAACTGGAACAAGCCGGGATCATGCACGGTGAGATTGGTAATAGCAGAGTCGTGAACTAGGCCGGGCTCAAACACGCTGGAGCAGACAGGAGAAGAGTCAGGGTGCAAGCCAAGGGTCGAGCCAATAGATCAGGGTAAGCGAGTCACAACAAGCCGGGTCAGTAGCGGGAGGTCCAAGAATCAGGATACACAGAGGCACAAGGAAATACGGGGTAACTGACGATAATCCAGCAATTTGCAGGTGTCAGTAGCTGGTTTAAAAGGCCAGAGGTCGCACATCCGTGTACTCATTTGCGTACGCATGTTTGCGCCGTCACAAATCTGCATATGCGGATGCGCACGGGTGTTCGCCTGAAGCGCCCATTATGAGTGCTGGTAAGCTTGCCAGTTCTTTGGCCATTTCTCTGACATCTTGCCTCATATAGATGTCATTACCTCTGCAAGGTTGTTGAATGGCAAGATGTAATATAAGAGAAAATAAATGCTTCCAATAAAACAATAACCACACCAAACTATTTAAAAGTAGAGACCCTGCGTGAAGCTGTAATGTTTCACTACCTAGTTCCCTTACTGGCAATGACGCCGGCAGCACCAGCTGATGGAAACATCGGCTACGGTGCCGACATCGCTGGACTCCAGAACAGGTAAGTGTCCTAAAAGAAGTCAGCAGCTGCAGTATGTGTAGCTGCTGGCTTTTAATTTATGCAGCGGTGGGCGGACCTCTGCTTCAATCATAGAGGACATCTACTGATCTCAGTGTAACAACCAGGAACCAGTAGGAGGGGCTTCCAATCACATGATCATTGTGACAAGCAGTCATAGCGATCACTTGTTTAGGGAAGCCTCCCCTCTTCTCACGGTGTCTGCAAAGAGAAAGAGTTACATTGTATCTTTGTGTAAACTTGTTGAAAAAAGTCAATACAGTTAAAAATAAATAAACACATTCCATGTTAGTGTTACCAGTAATGGTGTTTCGAAGAATCTTCCAAGACAGTCACATGCGAGATGATTGGTCAATCCCTCTACAGGAAACACAAGGCAACAGTTTAAAAAAAAAGTTTAAAAACCCTCCCACCCTCGTACCTCAGTTGAGTTAAAAAGTAGAGTACCCAAACAAGTGCACAAGAGGAAAAAAAGAATAGCACTACCTAAAACCCAAGAGGGTGGGAACTAGGAATGCTGTCCTGGAAGATTCCTAGAAATAGAACACTTATAGATAAATATATATATATATATATATAGATATATATATATATATATAAATAGAACACTGCCAAAGGCTAGGCCTTGTTGTGAAAGAACCTCCTCTCTATAATGCTTGACAAAGGTGCCTTGTTTGGACAAGGTAGCAGCTCTGCAGGTCTGTTCAACTGATGCCCCTGCACTCTCTGCATATAACCGTAGCACTACCCCCTTGGGGGTTGCTTGGAATTGCATGTTCCTCTGCGCCATCCTGACCCTGTGAACTTACCAGCCCTCCTGACACCCTGGGTTCAGACATGTTGTGTATACCTTTAACCACTTCAGCTCCGGAGGGTTTTACCCACTTCCTGATCAGGCCATATTTTGTGATACAGCACTGCGTTGCTTTAACTGACAATTGCTCGCTCGTGCGACGCTGTACCCAAATAAAATTGATGTCCTTTTTTTCCCCACAAATAGAGCTTTCTTTTGGTGGTATTGGATCACCTTTTTTTTTCTACAGCCAAAAAAAACCCAACAATTTTGAATAAAAAACAATATTTTTTTACTTTATGCTATAAAACATTCCCAATAAAAAAAAAGATGTAAAAAAATCAAATTTCTTCATCAATTTAGGCCAATATGTACTCTGCTTAGCTGACACACAAAATCTCTCTTTTGCTCCCTGACAGATCTACACCGCGTGCACAAAATCACATACAGGTATGTGATTTTGCACAGCCGGACCACCCTGCCACAGTATATATGGGGTGGGCAGTCTAGAAGCTGTTAAATAACACACTGACATAATGCAGACTGATTAGTTCTCTCTGGATTTACTTATTTAAGAGAAGAGTCTTGTAATAGGGCAGCCCTCAAATTTTCCACTTGAGTGGAAAATGAGGGCTGGCGAGGAGCTGGGCTGCCTGGGAGTGCGGGGGGGGAGCCATTCTCCCAGAGAAAGAGAGTGTGGAGGAACAGAGAGGGTGGCCAGGTCATTATAGCGGAAGAGAGCGTAGAGGAAGAGGAGAGCCAGCTTGATCACAGAGCAGGGTTTGCCCACTGTAACGGCTTACATTACAATTGCAGTCCGGGCACCATCACACACAGCCCCACCCTCCTGACCCCAAACCCCTGTGACAGACAGAACGCGCTTTGGCATTGGACCGGCGTTCTGTCTGTCACAGGTGCAGGGTCAGGAGGGCGGGGCTGTGTGTGACGGCGCCCGGACTACAATTGTAATGTAAGCTGCTACAACGGGCAAACCTCGCTCTGTGATCAAGCCGGATCTCCTCTTCCTCCACGCTCACTTCCACTATAATTATCTGGCCTCCCCCTCTGCACGGGTGAGGCTGCAATGATGGACACAGGTGAGGCTGCATGGGTGAGGCTGAAATGATGGACACAGGTGAGGCTGCACGGGTGAGGCTGCACGGGTGAGGCTGCACTGATGGACACAGGTGAGGATGCAATGATGAACACAGATGAGACTACATGGGTGAGGCTGCAATGATAGACATGGGTGAGGCTGCATTGATGGGCACAGGTGAGGCTGCATTGATGGGCATGGGTGATAAAATTGTTGTTAATATTTATTTGTGTAACTTAATTCTGCATAAAACATTTAAGTGTAATTTCATAAGAATTTATAAAGGCGTGTAATGGGGCGGGATTAGGAGTGGGGCATGGTAGGGGTTGGGTGGGGCAACTAGTGGCGACCTAACTGACCATGGCAGCCAGCTTCCATCGGACTAGTAGATGAAGGTAATGTTTTTTTATATCCATTTAGCAACTGAACTTTTAGATCGGGCTCTCCAAACTTTCTAAACAAAGTGCCAGTTTACTGCCCTTTAGACTTTAGGAGTGCCAAACTGTGACCAGTGGGGGTAGAAAATACTCCAGCATCAGTGGAAATAATGCTTTAAACGTTATGGCCAATGGGAGTAAAAAAAATTACGTAGCACATGTAGTCTGTAATGGTGCCCCATCATTGGTATAAGTGGGGGGAATGATGCCCCATCATTGGTATCAGTGGGGGGGAATAATGCTCCATCATTGCTATCAGTGTGAGAAATGGTGCCCCATCATTGCTATCAGTGGGAGGAATGGTGCCCTTTCACTGGTTTCAGTGAAAGGAATAATGGCCCATTGTTGGTGTCATTGGAAGCAATAGTATGTAAGGGAAGCGCTTCCCAGCTTCCGTCAGTATACAACCTCCTCCAGTCTGAACATCAAAGATCAGATATTGTAGCCGATCGTACAACACTAGCCGACAATAGCTTGTAGGAACATGGAACGTTTTATTTGACAAACTCACACAGCATATATACCCCATAGGAGGACATCCCCCTCCTGATCATATTACCCTAACAATACAAACTGCACACAGGAATATAATTGTGTTATACAAAATAAAAAGTAGGCGCTAGGTATATAGGTGAATATACAGTTTATATCATGAACACAAATACATATGAACATATAACACTGCAAAAAAACATGGAATATTGAACATATAGCAAGCTAAAAGTCTGTCATGATAGTGTACCCATTGTTGAACTAGAACTAGAAAATAGAAAATGCCCTGCTGACAGTTGTTCACCATGCGACATCAAAATATATGGGGAAATTGAAATATATAAACATACAACACTGCAAAAAAAACATGGAATATTGAACATATAGCAAGCTAAAAGTCAGTTTGTGATAGTGTACCCAACACCAAAAAAATATCAAAATGCTTTTAAATTAAGCTTCTAGTTCTTCCACCACGAGAACTCAATGGGAAGGTGGCAACTCACCACAGGTGTTCAACCACTTTTTAGGGTAGATCAAATTGTGTATTTGGAATGCCAAGTTGATTCCTACTGCCAACACCACTCCGTTTCACAAGGACAATGGGGAAGTGATTGAACACAAAGAGCACTGTGTGACAGTGGATCGCTGTTTATACGCTGTTTTTAGGGGGTGCCTTCCCACTGATTAGCAGATTAAAGGAGTCCATCTCTCACTGACTACTAATAAAAGTCCTTCAAGCACTGGCCCCCAATTCATTTTTTATGTCCTAGCTTCCTCCTGAGTGGCCATTGGAACGGAGTGGTGTTGGCAGTAGGAATCAATGTGGTATTCCAAATGCGCAATTTGACCGACCCTAAAAAGTGGTCAAACACCTGTGGTGAGTTGCCACCTTCCCATTGAGCACTCGTGGTGGAAGAACTAAAAGCTTCATTTAAAAGCATTTTGATATTTTTTTGGTGTTGGGTACACTATCACAAACTGACTTTTAGCTTGCTATATGTTCAATATTCCATGTTTTTTTGCAGTGTTGTATGTTTATATATTTCAATTTCCCCATATATTTTGATGTCGCATGGTGAACAACTGTCAGCAGGGCATTTGCTATTTTCTAGTTCAACTGTATTTCACTCACTCTTTCTTTGGTCACCTTCTCTTTTCCTTTTCTTTTCACTCTTTCCTCACATGTTTTTCCCTTCCCCTCTCCCTTCTTCCTTCCTCATTCCTTCTCCCCCCCCCCTCCCTTCCTCCCCTTTTTTCCCTTCCTTTTTTCATTCTTTAGCAATGCCCTCCTGCACATCCATGGACCTATAATTTAATAAGCATATAGAACCTCATGGTTGGTAAACTTCCCAACTACATGGTATGAACCAACTGACTCTCCGTTATTTTTCATTTTTGATTTCTAGCACTAACGTGAATCCATCTGGGTGCGGTTTGGATTGCCCGTCTCACCCCTTCCCTTCCCTCCCTCTCCCATATGGGGGGCTGGTAAGCTTGATCTCTCGTAAGATTCATCTGGTTCATCACCCGCCCCCGGGGGAGTTGGTCCGACACGGGGGAGATAGGGGAGCGAAGGAGTAATTGTATCACCTCAAACATTTTGCAATGTCCAAAATGACATTGTAGTGTCACAAATCCTGCGATAGGTAACTATACAATTTATTCAGTTACATTACAGGGTATGCATGTATGGTTTCGGCACCGTGGAAATCTGATGTTATGTTTGATATGTTACCCCTTTTTTTAGTGTGGACAGCTATCCTCTGAAGAAGACCTGGGAAGGGTCGAAACGCGTCAGGATTATTACATACAACTATCGTTGTTCCACACATACTGTATTGCTTACTGTCTTCATATATAGGCACTTATTGTTATCCAACCCCAAGGACCCACAATTGGGGTAATTTGGGCTGCCCCCGTATACATTGTGTCTTGCATTGGTTTTCACTGTAGGCTGTTGTCTGTTGCATTTGTACGCCATATTCAGTTCATGTCCTGACTCTAACAGTCAGTATTCATTTCAGTAAATTTTCTCTTTTAACGTTATTTATATATTTTTTGTACTAATAAAATCCAATTTTTTCAACCATCTATATTGCATCTCATTGGCTGCTTAAAAGCCCCGATAGGGGGTTCTTTCTCTTTTTTATGCACTTTATGGGGTGTGCGGCCTATCTGTCTACACTCATGTGAGTGCTTTTTGCTGTTTGTATGTTTATATATATTCATGATATATACTGTATATTTGCATATATACCTAGCGCCTACTTTTTATTTTGTATAACACTCTATTGGTGACTCGTTCACTTTCAAAGGGCAGCTTTAATTGTATATCCCTTACCCCAGTGCCCCAGTGTTTCTCAACTCCAGTCCTCAAGGCACCCCAACAGGTCATGTTTTCAGGCTTCCCATTATTTTGCAAAGGTGATTTGATCAGTTTCACTGCCTTAGTAATTACAACAGCTGTTTCATCTGAGGGAAATCCTGAAAACATGACCTGTTGGGGCGCCTTGAGGACTGGAGTTGAGAAACACCGCCTTACCCACAGGGCGCCAATTCTAGGATTATATTTGCTACACAGGAAAATAATTACAACAACCGACATTTACTATAAACATTACGTTAATTAGCCACCTGGATGACTTAGATGTCTCATTCCAGGTCAGACTTGCCGGCTTCTATCTCAAAAGGTACAATACACATTAACAGAAGTATAAACACAGAACACCTCCAAACAATAGCAAGAGACCCCAGTAGCAGACTGTCCAGGTCCTATATTTAACGGAGATCAATGTGACCAGCACTTTCAATTAACATGTATAGTTCAGAATCAAACAAACCAGGAATAGTCTTCATATATTTCTTAAGGGATATTGTTGATAAATATTACTCTCCCATCTGAAGTAATCCAAACCACATTCTCAGTGTCCATTAAGTAGTTGTCCATCCTTTTCGCAGTCACCCTGTGCCCCTAATAGACACAGGGTGAATTAGACATAAGAGGGGCCTGTGGAGCTGTTTCCTGACCTCTCTAAAGTAAGCTGGATTCCATGAACCCACCACCCAAAGTGACTTCTTTCACAGCCTCCTGGAAGGAATAGTGCCCCAACAAACAAGAGAAAGGCATTCTGATCCAAAGATAGCATTGTTAGGGATTATACAGGAGGATACTCTCCCAGCTGAAATGCACGTGATGTGGCTAAGAACTATGTATATGGCTCGTAAACTTATACTACAAAAATAGATATCAAACCACCCGCCAGCAATAAAACAATGGATTAAAGCAATTAATCTTACTTTAAGACTAGAGGAATTGACATATAAACATGGGAGATGCCCCAGAAAATTTGTGAAAATCTGGTATTGGTGGCTGGTTTCCAATTTGTCTGAGCAGTTAGTTAAGCGAACTAATGGTATGGGGTAATGAAGAAAGGTAATAATGAGAGTATATTATGAGGATAATTGCATATCTATATACACACCATTAAAACATAATAATTAAAAACTTAATTTTTAGGCCAGGTTTATAATGCTCCATTTTCTGTCAAGACGAAGGGTGAATAATGGTTCTAAAGTGAAGGAGGGATCTGAGCAATGATTGAAATATCCAGTGGAAATTTGCTTTTTTTTTAAGTGCTTTTTTTAATGTTTTTTGTTTCTTGTTTTCTATATGTTATGGTTTATTAGATTGGGGTATGTGAAGGTCACATTTTTTGTTGAGATGTGTTTTTGTTGTACAATGGAAACAATTTAATAAAAAAATTATGTGGTTTAAAAAAAAAAAGTCAAAAGAGCCACATTTAGCTTGCAGGCCAGAGATTTGAGAAGCCCATCTGGGTTTTACTTCCCTTTTTAAATCCTTGACAGACTGGTGGAAAGGAAGAACTCTTTCCTGCTGCTAAAGCAAACCCCTTTCCATCCTATCTTGTACAGACTGTGCTAATCCTCAAAGGAGGAGGGGGTGGGTTTTTTTTTTTATTGTTACAGTATCTCACAAAATGAGTACACCCCTCACATTTTTGTAAATATTATATAAGTATATAAGTGAAAATGTCCAAATTGGGCCCAAAGTGTCAATATTTTGTGTGGCCACCATTATTTTCCAGCACTGCCTTAACCCTCTTGGGCATGGAGTTCACCAGAGCTTCACAGGTTGCCACTGGAGTCCTCTTCCCCTCCTCCATGACGACATCACGGAGCTGGTGGATGTTGGAGACCTTGCGCTCCTCCACCTTCCGTTTGAGGATGTCCCACAGATAGTCAATAGGGTTTAGGTCTGGAGACATGCTTGGCCAGTCCATCACCTTTACCCTCAGCTTCTTTAGCAAGGCAGTGGTTGTCTTAGAGGTGTGTTTGTGGCCATTTTCATGTTGGAATACTGCCCTGCGGCCCAGTCTCTGAAGGGAGGGGATCATGCTCTGCTTCAGTATGTCACAGTACATGTTGCCATTCATGGTTCCCTCAATGAACTGTAGCTCCCCAGTACCGGCAGCACTCAGACCATAACACCCCCACCACCATGCTTGACTGTAGGCAGGACACACTGTCTTTGTACTCCTCACCTGGTTGCCGCCACACACGCTTGACACCATCTGAACCAAATACCTTTATCTTGGTCTCATCAGACCACAGGACATGGTTCCACTAATCCACATCCTTAGTCTGCTTGTCTTCAACAAACTGCTTGCAGGCTTTTTTGTGCATGATCTTTAGAAGAGGCTTCCTTCTGGGATGACAGCCATGCAGACCAATTTGATGCAGTGTGCGGCGTATGGTCTGAGCACTGACAGGCTGATCCCCCACAACCTCTTCAGCAATGCTGGCAGCACTCATACGTCTATTTCCCAAAGACAACCTCTGGATATGACACTGAGCACAAGCACTCAAATTCTTTGGCCTGTTCTGAGTGGAACTTGTCCTGTATGGTCTTGGCCACCGTGCTGCAGCTTAGTTTCAGGGTATTGGCAATCTTCTTATAGCCTAGGCCAGCTTTATGCAGAGCAACAATTATTTTTTTCAGATTCTCGGAGAGCTCTTTGCCATGAGGTGCCATGTTGAACTTCTAGTGACCAGTATGAGAGAGTGAGAGCGAAAACACCAAATTTAACACATCTGCTCCCCATTCACACCTGAGACCTTGTAACACTAACGAATCACAACACACCTGGGAGGGAAAATGGCCCAATTTGGACATTTTACATAGGGGTGTACTCACTTTTGCTGCCAGCAGTTTAGACATTAATGGCTGTGTGTTGAGATACTTTGAGTGGACAGCAAATTTACACTGTTATACAAGCTGTACACTCACTACTTTACATTGTATCAAAGTGTCATTTCTTCAGTGTTGTCACATGAAAAGATATAATAAAATATTTACAAAAAAGTGAGGGGTGTACTCACTTTTGTGAGATACTGTAGCTTGTTTCCTGTAGAGGGAAGGACCAATCATTCCTCGTGTGGCTTTCCTGGAAGGTGATTGGGGAAATTAATAATAAAGATAAAACACATACAGTAGTTGGACCAGTTTGATCAGGGGTCTCCAAACTGTCTAAACAAAGGGCCAGTAAACATTGGCACATTTGGTATTAGGGGGAGAAGCAGTGCCCTATCATTGGGAGGAATGGTGCCCCATTATTGGTGTCAATGGGAGATATTGTGCTTCAATGCTGGTGTCAGTTGGCAGAATAGTGTCTTGCATCAGTGGGAAGAGTAGTGTCCCAATGGCCAGATAAAGGCAGGCAAAGGGCCGCATTTGGCCCCAGGGCCGCAGTTTGAAGACCACTGAGTTAGATTATGGCTTGATCTAGGTTAGTGTCAGTGTCAGTGTGTTTTAGGTAGAATATAAAAATACATTTAAAAAAAGGTTTTATATTTTTTTTTACCATGTAGTGAGAGGAGTGTAGCATGTATATGGTGGTGCGCCTATAGCAGTGGTCTTCAAACTGTGGCCCGCAGGCCAAAGGTGGTCCTTCGCTTGCTTTTACTTGACCCTTGGGGTATTATTCTTTCCACTGCTAGGAGGCACCATTCCTCTCACTGACACCAATGATGAGGCACTTTTTTTTCACTGACACCAACAATGGGCCATTATTCTTTCCACTGACACCAATGACGGGGCACTATTCCTCCCACTAATACCACTGATGGGTCACTATTCCTTCCACTGACACCAATAACAGGACAATCTTCCTTCCACTGACACAAATGATGGGGCACCATTCCTCCCACTGATACCAATGATGGGGCACTATTCCTCCTCATACCGACCACAGGTGCTATGTAATGTAACCACCAAGTCTGAGGCATTGTTTATTCCCACTGACACTAAGGCACTTTCTAACCACACTGGCCACCGCCTGGTCCTCCTAAAGTCTAAAGGACAGTAAACTAGCCCTTAGTTTAGAAAGTTTGAAGGCCCCTGATCTATAGTGTCAGTGTTTGTATCAGTGTTAAGGTGACCATGGGCAGTTTGAATTTGGGCATATTTCTGCTGAATTGGCTGAAATTTGAGCCACAGGTAGCCCTGCCATACCACAAAGCTCAACAAAAGTCTATTTAGAAATCAGCTGAGCTGGATAGAGTCTTAGAGGTGTATATGTATAGCTATTCCTCCAGGAAAACTTCTGGTAGTGGGATTATGGCCACTAGGTGGAGCTTAGGATCATAGGAAATAAATACAGATCCTCAGTCTCGTCTGGTGGCCATATTGAGGTATTCTATTTGAAACACATACTGTCACATACTATCACGCCATATTTGTCATGAATAGGAGAATTTTTTTTAGTTGGGCTTTTGGTGGTAGGTCATCGTAATGGCAAGAAATATACAGCTAAAGATTACAAAAAATATATTCTTACTATTTTGAAACAGTTTTCATATGTAGCACCCTGGAGTTTAGGCAGCTATGCTCCTCACAAATTTACTTGCCAGGAGTAGTTATACTGGTTGATTGCTAGAGATCTACTGATTTCTCCCTAAGTTTGGCCTTATTGTGCTTTTCTCTTCTACCACTAGATGGCCAGGTACTTGGTGGTACTAGATATGAGAAGGGCAACTCAAGGTCAGGTTATGGGTAAATGGGGTATCTTAGCCTATGGGCAGGGGTTTTCTTGAATCCCTTGGCCTGCTGGGAGCACCTATATATTTGGGTGGATTCAGGTGATCTATGTTCTGTGCCACCTGGATGGATGTCTGGGTGGACGTGTGTCGTGTTGCCCTGAGTTGCTAGGCTGGAGATTGGGCCTATCCCAGGGGCATCTGGCTTCTAGGCTGTCTGAGGACCTATTCAGAAGCAGGAGAGCAGCGTAAGGTTGGGATTGTGGCTCTGCTGTCCGGAGAACCTGCCATGGTCGGGGGGTAGAGAGAAAGCTTTTGCCACTAAGGGACCAACCACCTTATTACCAGGGACCACAGCGAGTAACTGAAGCAAGTACCGGAGCAGTATTCTCACCGAACGGGCACGGTGGAGAATCTGGAAACTTCAGACGGTGATCAAGTCAGGGACCCAGCCAGTGGAGGTGACGCTTGCAGAGCAGCCTTGTGTGTCAAGCCAGGGACGGAGCCGGCCAGCAGGGGTGAAGCTTGAAAAGTATCTGGAGTGCCAAGCTAGGGACCCAGCAGAGAGGCAGGGGTGACGCTTGAGGAAGATACCACCGTAAAGATTGGAGGAGCTCAAGGGATTCAGTGCTAGTAACTCAGAGGGTCTAGAGAGAGACCGGGAGCTCAGTGGGCTGAAGAACTACAAGGAGAAATTGTAGTGAAGGTGAAAGAACTATTACGCTTTGTGTTGATGTAGCACCCTGTAGTTTAGGCAGGGAGCTCCTCACAAATTTCCTGCCAGTAGTTATCCTGGTCAATTGTTAGAGATCTATTGATTTCTCCCTAAGTTTGGCCTTAGTGCACTTTTCTCTTCTACCACTAGGTGGCTGGGCACCTGGTGGTACTAGATATGAGAAGGGCAACTCAAGGTCAGTTTATGGGTATATGGGGTATCTCAGCCTATGGGTAGGGGTTTTCTTGAATCCCTTGGCCTGCTGGGAGCAACTATATATTTGGGTGGAGTCAGGTGATCTATGTTCTGTGCCACCCAGATGGCTGTCTGGACGGATGTCGTGTTGCCCCGGGTTGCTAGGTTGGAGATTGGGCCTATCCTGGGGGCATCTGGTTTCCAGGCTGTCTGAGGGCCATCCAGGAGCGAGAGCAGTGCAGGGTTGGGATCGCGGCTTGCAGTCCAACCATAAGTGACGGTTCTTCTGGCCGAAGAACCTGTTGTGTTCGGAGGTAGAGGGGAAGCTGTCGCCACTAAAGGACCAACCACCTTATTGCCATTGACCAAAGTGAGTAACTGAAGCAAGTACCAGAGCAGTATTCTCACCAAAGGGGCACGGTGGAGAATCTGGAAACTTCAGACGGTGATCAAGTCAGGGACCCAACAAGCGCAGGTGACACTTGCAGAGCAGCCTTGTGTGTCAAGCCAGGGACAGAGCAGGTCAGCGGTGATGAAGCTTGAGAAGTATCGGGAGTGCCAAGCTAGGGACCCAGCAGAGAGGCAGGGGTGATGCTTGAGGAAGATACCACCTTAAAGGTTGGAAGAGCTCAAGGGATTCAGTGGCCGTGATTCAGAGGGTCTAGTGAGAGACCGGGAGTTCAGTGTGTTGAAGATCTACAAGGAGAGATTGTAGTGAAGGTGAAAGGACTGTTACGCTTTGTGTTAGGAACTGTTGAAGATTGTTGACATAGGAGACAGCAATCCTGTTCTGACTCAACTACAAGGCTATAAATGTTATCCTCAGCTTCACATAGAGCTTACATGACCTGGTGATCTATTTATCCCTTGCATCAATTCAGGCAGCTTAACTCAATGAATAACTCACTGTATGGAAAGACAGACGATGAATCCTCTCGAATGTTCCGTTTAATGATGGATATTCATAGGTAGAAAAACGTTGCAGTTTGACTTGGTAGGGAGAATCTTTTAATACGTTCAACCCTGTTGCTCATGTACACATGAAACTGTTTTGTTTGGTTGTATATGTAAGCAAGTACTACCTTACTGTCTGTATAGAAGGTGAAAGAATCAATTCTAGTGTCCATTTCACTTCGAATGACTTCGGCAATTTCTACTGCTAACACGGCTGCACAAAGTTCAAGCCTTGGTATGGTATGTGCAGGTTTGGAAGTGAGTTTTGCCTTGCCTAGAACAAAACTACAGTGTGATTCCCCATTCATTTCAGAGGTCTTCAAATAGGCTACTGTAGCAATAGCTTCAACTGATGCATCAGAGAAAATATGAATTTCCCTCCGGTAAACAGTTGAAAAAGAACCTGGAACATAGCAACGGGAAATCTGAAGTTTTCCTAGTGACTTCAAAGAATGTCTCCACCTTTCCCACTTGTGTTGATTCTCACTAGGTAAGGGAGTATCCCAGTCTATGTTCTCAGTAGATAACTGTCTTAGCAGAATTTTACCTTGAATGGTAACTGGAGCAAGTAAACCGAGTGGGTCATAGATGCTATTCACCACCGACAGGACTCCTCTCTTAGTGAAGGGTTTGTCACAAGTTGACACTTGGAAGGTGAATGTGTCTTGTTCAATGTTCCACAACAAACCCAGACTTCGCTGTACAGGAGGCACATCTGTACCCAAATCAAGGTTTTTTAGACTGGTGGCATAGTCCTCAGAGTGAAAGGCATTCATAAGTTCCTGGCTGTTGGATATAATCTTGTGCAGTCTAAGGTTTGCTGTAGCCAGCATCTCCTTTGTTCTGGTGAGGAGATCAATCGCTTCTTTAGCGATTGGAAAAGACTTGAGTGCGTCATCAACGTAGAAGTTTCTTTCAACAAACTGACGAGCATCAGATCCATATTCTTCTTCTCCAGTCTGAGCTGTTCTCCTTAGCCCATAAGTTGCCACTGCAGGAGAAGGACTGTTACCAAAGACATGTACCTTCATTCGAAAGTCTATAACTTCCTTGTGGATGTCATTGTCTTTGTGCCATAGAAACCTGAGGTAGTTTCTGTTGTCTTCTCTGACAATGAAGCAGTGAAACATCTGTTGAATGTCTGCCATAACTGCTACAGGTTCTTGTCTGAAGCGAATCAAGACTCCTATTAGACTGTTGTTCAAGTTAGGCCCTGTAAGCAGCATGCTGTTAAGAGAAACACCTTCATGCTGAGCACTGGAATCAAAGACAACTCTGATTTGGTCTGGTTTACGTGGGTGATACACGCCAAAGGATGGAAGGTACCAGCATTCTTCTCCCTCCTTTAGTGGGGGTGCAGGCTCTGCATGATCTCTGTCAAATATATTTTGCATAAAGTCCACAAAGTGTCTTTGCATCTCTGGTTTCCTGCTTAAGTTGGGTTTTAAGGAGGAGAATCTACTGATGGCCTGTTGCAAGTTGTTGGACAGTCTCTCTCTTGGGAGACGAAAAGGTAGGGGTGCTACCCAGTTATTGGCATCGTCTTGAAAGAACTCATTGTCCATTACCTTGATGAATTCTTTGTCTTCCATTGAAGGAGCCAGTATGTCATCTTGACTGGTTGTATTAAACACCGTAGAGCCAAAGTCGTCATCGTGGCACGAGAAAGGGCTTGTGTTACCTGAGATACTATGTTGCCATCTATGGCTGGCTATCTTCTCTTTCACCCAGTAGTGATGTGGGCATGGTTCAAAGTAAGTGTTTCGGCCATTTGGCAGAACATTTGTCTTGAATGACGAAATGTTGGTAGGTCTCTTCATTTTGCCTATACAGACGTTGCCTATGATGACCCACCCTAGATCCATGCGCTGAGCAAATGGGGCATCTGGGGGTCCACTGACTTGTCTGTGTACCTTGTGAATTCTTAGAATGTCTCTTCCTAACAGAAGAAGGATCTGAGCATCTTTGTCAAGCGGCGGTATCTCATTTGCTATTACCTTTAGGTGAGGGTGATGGAAAGCAGCAGCTGGAGTAGGGATTTCTTCCCTGTTAGCAGGTATCTGATTGCACTCGACAAGAGTAGATAGAGGTAATTGCAAGTTACCTTTGAGAGAAGATACCATGAGTCCATGAGCCCTTCTTCCAGAAACCTCTGTAGTTCCACTACAGGTACCCAAGGTGTAAGGATGAGCTTCACCTTTTATTTCAAATAGATTAAACAGTTCTGATTTTGCAAGCGATCTATTGCTCTGATCGTCTAAGATAACATAGGCTTTTAGAGTCTTTTCTGGTTGGTCCTTGTGGTATATGTTCACCAAGCATATTTTAGCACAGGACTTATCGCAGCGGTCTTCTCCACAAACTTCAGTGCAGGATGAAGAAATTATGGTAGAATTAGGCATTTGGTCTGTATTCTCCCCGCCATGCGTTAACCTGGGAGGAGCGTTAGCAGGTTGTGCAGAGCTGGGCTCAAGTGGATGGAGGGCTTGCACATGCTCTTCGGAGCCACACTCTAAGCACTTGATGGACACATTACAGTCCTTTGCAAAATGTTCGGTAGAAGCACAGCACCTGAAACATACCCTAAATGTCTTTAAAAGCTCCTTACGCTCTTCAAGAGGCTTTTTCCTAAAGCCGATACATTTTTTGAGGGGGTGTGGCTTCTTGTGAATGGGACACTCTCTGTTAGGGTTTTCAATCTTCCTACTCTGTCTGTCTGTGGCAACAACTGTGGTAGGAGTGGGAAGGATGTCAGTCTTTTTCACGGATACTGGGCCTATACGGCTTCTATAGTTGCCCTGAAGACTGGTACTCTTAGGAAATGGTGAGAAGAGACTGTACTC
Source organism: Aquarana catesbeiana (assembly GCF_042186555.1). Lineage (NCBI taxonomy): Eukaryota > Metazoa > Chordata > Amphibia > Anura > Ranidae > Aquarana > Aquarana catesbeiana. Next base: position 795,023,340 of record NC_133325.1, read on the forward strand.
ACCGTAGGAAAAACTTGGATCATTCTTGGTCTCTGCGATTCTCCTGATGAAGTTGCAGAAGAAAGAGAATGGTGGGAAGGAAACCTTGTTCTCTTTTTTGTATGATGATCCTAGTGCAGACCATTTCTCTTGTATACCATACGGGAGCTTGGAGACAATTGGGTTTACCCCTCTTGCAGTGTCAAGGTAACTGAGTCCGGGTAGTTTTGGGTCTGCCTTGGCTAGCTGAAGCTCAAGGAGAAGGTCACTCAGTCTCTGGAACTCCTTGCTGTCCTTACCAGATATCTTTGGGAAAGTTTCCAGGCGCATGAACAAGGCATTTTCTATAGCTTCTGGACTGCCATAACTTTGCTCTAGTAGCTCCCATGCAGCTGTGAGGCCTGCTGTAGGATTGTCCATGAAAACTGATCTTAATGGCTTAACACGTGCAGCAGATAGAGGACCAAGCCATCTAATCAGGAGATCCAATTCTTGAGCCGCTGTAATGCCAAGATCGCTGATTGCAGTTCTGAAAGCACATTTCCAACTTCTGTAGTTCTCAGGTTGGTCATCAAAACTTGTAAGACCAGTCTTTGTGAGCTCTCTGCGAAGTATGTACCTCACAAACTCTGCTGTCTCAGTTGTCTCTGCCTTTATGTGAGATGCTGTTGGCTGAACGGTGCTGATTGTACTATCTTTGACATTACTGTTAAAGGACACAGGTAAATATGGTGCAGCAGATGCGTTCAGGTGAGTTGCTTGCTTGAAGTCGGTTGTTCCAATGGTACGTTGACTCAATGCTGTACCGATGACAGGAAATTGATGACTTGCTTGCAGCTTGCTCTGATGCTCTGTGGCATAAGAAGGAAGGTTAGGTAGGCAGGCAGGAAATGCATTGGAGTGATTTTGCATGCAGGAAGTCGCTGGAACCTCTTTAACTTGGAGCTGTGAAGGAGTTTCTAAGTTGCCAGGAGCACTGGAGACAATGGAGTGTATACTGCAGTGGCTTAGGACATAGTCTTTAGTGCGTTTGAGGGGATCTTCCATATCTGCTATGTTTAGGTTGATGCTGTCTTTCTCACTTGCACCTTCGTCCGCACTGATAGCTTGCTCTAGGACCCTTAGCTTTGCCATAGCTGCATCATGTTTACACTGTTCATTCAAGATTTCTATTGTTGCTCTTTGACGTGCTGTCTTTTCTGCGTATGCGACCTGCACCTTGCTGGCTTCCACTTCGGCGCGGGCATTAATAAGTCGCTCACTGAGTGTTGAGTATCTTGAACTATGACTTCTAGAAGACCTTTTAGAATGTCTGGTGGAAACAGATCTGTGAGATGCAGTGTCCTGTAGCAGCTCTATCTTTGCTTCTGCCTTTAATTTGGTTTGCTGGATAAAACTGTCTCTTTCCAGATTAAGAGCCTTGAAATTCTTTAATTCCTCGAGTGAAAGTTCTGTGTTCATATTTTGTAAGACATTATTGAACTTGTCACTGGTAAGCTGATAGAGCTCATAAGAGATAGAGAGTTGTTTAATGGCGCCCTGTAGTGTCAGTAATTCACGTTCAACAGACACTGTATTGGATTCAAAGGCAATCTTGTCCCAAATTAGCTTCAAGCTATTAAACAATTCAGTTCTTAAGGCTTCATAATTCTCCATCACTTTCCAGGTGGGTTTGACTGAGCGTTTGGGTAAGTCAGTTGGCTCAGTGTCTTGTGTTGGAGTGGCTGTATATTCACATTGAGAGCTGTGGTGACTCATGGCTGACACAGGCAGAGAATGTCTCAGTAATAAGCAGGCAGGATCTGTGTGCTGTAATATGACACCCTGCAGCCTGGTCTCAGGTTATGAAGATTCCATGTGCTGCTATCTCATTCTTTCTTGCAATGAGGGCAGTAAATCTTGTCTGTAACAGTACTATATGCAGAAATCTTGTAATTAGGCTGTGGAACTCCGTTTTTCTACTGTTCTGACTCAACTACAAGGCTATAAATGTTATCCTCAGCTTCACATAGAGCTTACATGACCTGGTGATCTATTTATCCCTTGCATCAATTCAGGCAGCTTAACTCAATGAATAACTCACTGTATGGAAAGACAGACGATGAATCCTCTCGAATGTTCCGTTTAATGATGGATATTCATAGGTAGAAAAACGTTGCAGTTGTAAGCCACATGTAAGATGTTACAGCAATGAGGTATACTGTGCACAATGAATCAGAGAGAGGAAGGGGAGGAGAATATACAGAACTACGGTGAGAGAAAGAGTTCAGATAGACAGAGGGAACAAATCTTAAAGACACAGAGCATAATAAATCACATAGTGTAACACAACAAATCCTGAACATGCAGATGTGGCTTCTTGCTGGGGCCTTTCCCTGCACGGCTGTCTTCCTATTGAAGTCTCGGAGTCTGATAATTGAAATTGCAACTACTCAAGGGTGTCCTGGCCCCTAACCCTCTTTCCCCCATAAAAGTTTGCAAGAGAAATAAACATCTCTTTTGCATTCAAGAAGTGTCTGGCCCCCCAATAACTTCCACCTTGCACCCACTATGCCTCACAACCCACTACATACAGAAGGATGTCAGCTATCGTTGGCCCTGGAGGTTCTCACTACACTGAAGGAGGCTGGAGACCTTGCTACACATATGATAATGAACCAAAATCAGGAGAACCATTTTTATTTACCACAGAATAAAAGCTAATTTTGTCCTGCAAAAAAACAAGGTTCACTCAGATATACTTTTATGTGCAAGATTTCTACAAAGTTACTAGAGCTAATACAGGCGGTCCCCGAGTTACAAACATCCAGCTTACAAACGACTCCTACTTGCAAACGGAAGGAGACAACAGGAAGTGAGAGGAAATCTACCCCTAGGAAGGGAAATTCTCTCCTGTACTGCCCCGTACACACGGTCGGACATTGATCGGACATTCCGACAACAAAATCCTCGGATTTTTTCCTACGGATGTTGGCTCAAACTTGTTTTGCCTACACACGGTCGCACAAAGTTGTCGGAATTTCCGATCGCCAACAACGCGGTGACGTCAAGCACGTACGACGAGACTAGAAAAGGCCGGTTCAGAACCAAGCGCAGCACCCTTTGGGCTCCTTTTGCTAATCTCGTGTTAGTAAAAGTTTGGTGAGAGACGATTCGCGCTTTTTCAGACTTGTGGCTTTCAGATCGTTTTCTGCCGTTCAGTTTGTGCTTGTGGGTTTGTATCTGCTCTTCAGTGCGTGCAAGCAAGTTCCGCGTGACTTTAGTCACTGTATTCTTGTTCGTTCGTTACTGGTTTTCAGGTCGCTCTTCACAGGCCTTGCTGTTCTTCAGTGCGTTCTGTTACTTCGTTCTGAGCAGCCGACCGTTTTCTAGCCATGTTTCGTATGCGTACTCCTCGTAGAGTTCGTGCTGTGCGGGGGCTTGGTGTTGGGGTCCTGACCTTGACACAAGTCCAGTCCATGAACAGGGTGGGGAGGAGTTCATGGACCAAGAATTGGTTGCTTCAGCGTGACCAGTTCTCTCATATGCCTTTGCTCCGTGAGATCCGTGAGAATAATCCTGATGATTTCAGGAACTTTCTCAGGATGACGGACCCCGTGTTTCACCGTCTGTTGGCTTCGCTGACCCCCTATATCAGCAGGCAGGATACCTGCATGAGGCAAGCCATCACTCCAGAGCAGAGGTTGGTCGCTACCTTGCGGTATTTGGCCACAGGGAGAAGCCTGCAGGACCTCAAGTTCTCGACAGGCATCTCCCCCCAGGCTCTGGGGATCATTATCCCAGAGACCTGTTCTGCCATCATCCATGTCCTACAGAAGGAGTATATGAAGGTAAGATTTTTATCCTTTTATATCACATTTTATTGTATTGAATGTTTGCTAATATATTGTATTTCTTTCCTCATTCCCTAATTACCATGATTGTATTATGCTGTGAATGTCCCCTTTGTTCTCATGCATGCTGGATTTTTATGTAATTATTATTTTATGTCCTTCATACATATTTGCCCTTCAATACCCTCCCCAGCATGGTGTCTCCTGCCCTATATTCACCTCATGTAGTCACTTAACAATGTATTTTTTCAGCTCCATAGTAGTGCTTTACCCCAAACACCCCCTAAAATGTTTGGAAATGTTATTTTGGATTTAAATTCAGGCAGAGGGCCAGAGGCTTTTTTTTTGTGGTGTCCCCAAATTTTTTGTAACCCTCCCTCCCCCAACTGCTAAGTCAGCTGATCCCAATTCTCTATCCTCAATCATCTATCTGCTGTCTTTGCCAAACCCATACACACTATACCCACCTCTATAGTGCTCAGATTTATGAATGAATTCCCCAAAGCATGTAGTGCAAGGGTCTGCCTGTATACTTTCCAATGGTACTGTTTAAAGTTCTTGTATCCTATTATGATCTTGATAGGTAATAGCAGAATGTCCAAATGTGCTCAAATGTGTACAGTGTGTATTTATATCTTTGTATTATGACACTTCTTACCTGTCCAGTGGGCTGCCAATAGTGTAACTAAGGAGGGGCTGTTCCAAGTAATACCCTGTATTTAGGCATTCATCTCTCAATGAAGTGAAGAGGGTTACCTGGCCAAGAGTCCCCCCCCCTATAATGTTAGAAATGGCCCATGAGAGGGGGGAGGGGGAATATGATAGGTGTACCTTATACTTTGTTGTTGTTAAATTCCCCTTAATAAATGCTATCTGGAGGTTGACCCATAATGTTTGTGTCTAATCTGCTTGCCAGGTTTCTGTGAAAAAATAGTAATGTTTATTGTTTTTTTCTTCAACAGTTTCCTTCAACGCCACAGGAATGGCAGACTGTGGCCTCCCACTTTGCCCAGCGGTGGGACTTTCCTAACTGCGGAGGGGCAATTGATGGGAAACACGTCCACATCGTCCCACCACCCAACTCGGGGTCGTACTATTATAATTACAAGGGGTTTAACAGTATAGTGATGTTGGCGGTGGTGTCAGCTAATTACGACTTCTTGTATGTGGACGTGGGGAAGAAGGGCCGGATGTCCGATGGTGGAGTGATCGCCCAGACGGAGTTCTACAGGCATCTCCAGAATGGCAGCTTGGACTTGCCACCTCCAGAGGACAATGTTGAAGGTCTCCCATTTGTGTTCGTTGCTGATGAAGCATTTGCGCTGGGGGACCACCTGATGCGGCCATTCCCGATGAGGACCCTCACCCCGGAACAGAGGGTTTTTAATTACCGGCTGGCCAGAGCCCGAAGAGTGGTGGAGAACACATTTGGAATCCTGGCCAGCCGGTTCCGACTATTTCTGACACCCATCCATATGGCGGAGTATAAACTGAACCATATTATACTGGCGTGCTGTGTTCTCCATAATTTTTTAAGAAAACATTCAGCCAACTATGCTGGCTCAGTTGGGCCTGAGGCCGGAATACCAAATACATCAACAATGACGGCACTTGAAAGCGGCCGTCCTGGCTTGCCCTCCCTGAGTGCCCGTGATGTCCGGTTACGATACCTGGAGTTCTTTGCGGGTAGGGGGGCTATCAATATGCCAGACAATCTGTGACACCTTTTTCAAATAAAAAACAACCAAAAGCAATTCTTGGTGGACATTTACTGCTTGTGTTTGTTTGAGCTGACCCTGACAGAAATGTGTTGAGTGCAGAAAATGTCGTGATTGGGTAACCTTATAAAGAATAGTGTTGGCTGGTACTTCCTAAATGCAAAAACACATTTCACTACAAGTGCACTTGCAACTGCACTGAACCTGCACTTGTAGTGCAAAGTGTATTTGCCCTTAGGAAATAACCCCCATTTTTGCATAAAACAGCAATTACATCACCCCAAAAGTGTTGTAGTGTTGAGACAATAATCCACACATTCTTGAGTAAGGCACTTTTTTTATACCTGCACAATCACATGTGCATTTACCAAAGGTTTTTAAAACAAACCAACATGTTTGTTGTATAAAATGTTTGCAGTAGCATTATGAAAAATCAAAATATCCATTTCAGATAAAACAGGCCTGTGTAAAACCAACAAGAAAGCCAAAAAACTAGAACTTACAAAGTTCACATTAGGTAAAACCTGAAGGCTATATCAGACATCAGTATTTAGGAACTGGGTTTGATATAGCGTTCAGATGGGGGGAACTCACCCCTGGAAAAGCCAAATTTGGAAGATGCACACCAATTTACGAATGTCAACATGTGCTATCTGCCATCAGGGGGGATCAAGGGACGTGTTTTGGGGGAGCAAGCCCTTCCTCAACGCTACTTTATAATTGAGGAAGGGGTTGCACCCCCAAAACGCGTCCATTGATCTCCCGTGATGGCAGATAGCACATGTTGGCACACTGTGTGCATCCTCCAAATTTGGCTTTTCTAAACATTGAAAAAAGTTTGGTAAGATTGGACCACGATAAAACAGGTGATTTTGTGGGGTTTAAATTCGCCCCAAAACATCAATGATGTTATTATTTTTTTTAATAACATCAGTGATTTGTTGCTGGATGTTTTGCAATTGGAGATTACATCCCATGATCTCCCCTATCAGTATCTGGGCACTTTCTGATGTAAAGCGTTCTGGATCCCGATCACCTAAAAAGAGATAAAGAACAAAAAAAACAGGTCTCAAAAATCTGCCACCAGTCATCTCTTTTACCTGACTCACCTGTTGTGGTGCCAATCTCCACCACGTCTTCTTCTTCCTCCTGCTCTTCTTCTTGTGTTGGGGGTATTTCCCCTTCTTCCAGAGGGGGGGGGCCTCTGGTCTCCTGGGATGAGGAGTGACCTCCGAGTCTTTTCTCCCCTATGTAAAACAAAAATGGTATACTTAGCACACAGATATTTGATGGCAGAACTAGAAATAGGAAACATTGCTCGGAAGTGGGGTACAATTGTCTATTTTAGCCGAGTTCAAAGATGTCTTTTTTTTATTGCCCTTTGTCAAGCTGCAATACTTTACCTGTTTGGTACAAGCTTCACACATGTAACCCCCCCTATAGTATACACTGGAGCACCTGTGTGCCCCCCCTAATAAAAATGGTGTTCTGGGGTCCCACACTAGTGCTCCAGTGTCCAGATGTGAAAACAGCTGCTCAGTGTCCTCTCCTTACACACAATCTAGTTTGCATTTCATTCTAGTAACAAACCCATCTACACAAACAAATATTTGGCATCCAAGTAGGCCCAAAAAAAATGTGTGAAAATGCATATGGCCTAAACAATGGTGTTCTAGAGGCCGAAAGAAAAAATGTTTGATACGAACGAATAATGGGCCCATGAACATTAAAGTTGCCCTTTTAAACGTTACAATTACTAAAAGCATGTGGAGCAGAACGAACGGAATAAAGACAGAAAGAATAGGAACACAGCACAACTACTTACTTTTTTGCAGCACTCTCCGGATCTTTCGGTACTGCTCCGGCTCTCTCAACTTCAGGTCCGACCACCGCTTCCTGAGCTGATCTTTAGATCTTCGTACCCCGAAATTCCTCTCCAGACTCCTGACCACTTTACCAATGATCTTGGCCTTTCTGATGTTGGGGTGGGGGTAAGGCCCATATTTTCCGTCATAGTCGGACTTCTTCACGATGTCGACCATCTCCAACATCTCCCCAAACAACATATTTGTGGCCTTAAAACGTCTCCTTCTGGATCGGGACGTGCCTGGATCCGGGCTTTCCTCCTCCTCCTCGTTGTTCGAATTATCACGCACCTGGTGTAACTCCGCCATCATGCTTCTCCCCCACTGCGCCGAACGAAAAGGGGCGGGGAATAGAATAGAAAGAACGTCAGGGGCGGGCGGAGTTACACACATGCGCAGTGTGTATAAAGCATAACACGCGTGCGTATTACGTACGATCTGTGAGCGGAGGAAGGAGCATTGGACGCGCCGATCGTAAGAACGAAGGTAAGAGACAAACTTGGGACTATACTGCTTCTAGATTGAGGCCTATATTGTAACAAGATTAGGAGAGTTTGGTCTGACATTAGGCTTTGTCTTGTGTTGTGTCTTGCAGTGAACATGGATATCTTAATGAGAGATACTGACTTCATGTCACTATTCATTGATATGCTAAGGGAGCTGCCCTGTCTGTGGGAGATTACCCACCCCGATTTCAAGAACCAAGCAAAGAGGAAGGCAGCACTGGAGCAATTGTGTGAAATTGTGAAGCAGGTGATCCCCACGGCAGACATCACTTATTTAAAGATATTAATTGGTGGCCTGAGGAGCACATATCTAAGGGAGCGCAATAAAGTCCTGGATTCACAGAGATCCGGAGCAGCAGGTGACATCTATGTCCCCAGGATGTTGTACTACGACAGGCTGCACTTTCTGGCAGGCCAGACTGAACCCAGGCCATCCCTCTCCAGTCTTCCTTCCACACTTCCTTCCCCCCCTGGCTGAGGCTTCTGACGCCCAACCTGGGCCTTCCAGGCCACATGTGGAGGAGCCCAGATTGAGCCAGGTATAGCATTCCTCTAAATATTTCTGCTTGTCCAATCAATGATGTTACCTAGATGTTAGTTGGGAGTACTAATTTATGATTGTGATTGATGATGCAAAAACTAAAACCATGTCCCTTTTTCATACACAGGGAAGTCTCAGCCAGGAGGTGGCTGATCTGCAGGTCCCTCCACCCCCCCTGGAAACAGAAAGTGGCAGCAGGAGGAGTAGCCTAGAGGGGCTGCTAACAGATTTTTTTGGAGGGCTACAGAGGTCCTGGGAGCACCCCACACCATGCAGGAGAACCTTGCGGCATTCATTGCCTATAAAATGCAGAGGATGGAGGAGGGCCAAAAAGCCATGTGTGAGGCCCTCATATCAGAGGCTCTGGAGAAAGGTGTGAGGGGCCAACTTACACCTCACACACAGCTTTGGGATGGTCCTCCTCCTCCTCCTCCCTCTCCTCCAGGTCCTCCCAGTCCTCCTCCAGGTCCTCCCAGTCCTCCTCCAGGTCCTCCCAGTCCTCCTCCTCCTCCAGGTCCTACTCCTCCTCCTGCCACATCTCCAACTGCACAGCCACAGCCTGGAAGGAAGTGTGAAAGGAAGACCAGAGAGTGAGGACCCTGGATCCAGTCTGGTCGGCCAAAAGATGCAGCCTCTTGTGGTACCACAGCCTGGGGACACTGATGTCATCTGCTGCTATCCGAGTCTCTGTGAATCCCGGACCAGACTGCCCTCCCTTACATATGGACTCCTCAGGCCACCAATTTTGAGGTTTAAGAATTGATGTCTGCCGTGGGGGTCCCAGGCTTCACTAATTTCTCCTGTTGATCCAGTGTTGCCTTCCTCTTTGCTTGGTTCTGAGCCCTTAATAAAGGATTTTTGTTTTGAATTCTACTCTCCTATGTTTTACTTCAAAAATGATGGTTTGTTTGTGAGGATTCAGGTACATTTCTAATATACAATGTGAAATGAACAAGGGACACCAACAACAAAAAATCTCCTGGAGATTAAATAATAAAAGATATCAATGGTGTTGGGGTAACTTGTCACACAAAACACACACAAAAATATTCTGGAGTAAAAATAAAAATAACATTGAACAAAGATCAGCCTTGGAAAAAATCCAAACATTAAAGAAAAAAAAAGGCTTAAAAAGAAAAAAAAAAAACCATAAAAAATATAAAACTGTCAGATGTGACAACTAATAACAATATATTGAGGGAATCCCACTAAAAAAACACAAATAAAGCTTGAGAAGTGTGTGTGAATATGAGCAGCAAAACGACTTAATTCTTGTCACATTATAAAGAAGAAGAGAGTGCGCTGTATTAAACCATTTTTAACATTGCAGCGTGACGAAAGTGCTGTATCCATTGCGAACGCTAAGTTTACCAGAACGAGCTGTCCCGTCTCGGAATTTCTTCTGAGCATGCGTGGCACTTTGTGCGTCGGAACAGGCCACACACGGTCGGAATTGACGCGATCGGATTTTGTTGTCGGAAAATTTTATCTCCTGCTGTCCAACTTTGTGTGTCGGAAAATCCGATGGAAAATGTCCGATGGAGCCCACACACGGTCGGAATTTCCGACAACACGCTCCGATCGGACATTTTCCATCGGAAAATCCGACCGTGTGTACGGGGCATACGAGTTATTATGGGAAAAAGGTGTCTCCACTGAAGCTTTATCACCAATCCTTGTTTCCACAACAACCCAAAATTTTCAAAATCAAATTGTCATTGGGACATAAAGTGAGGTGAAATCTTATGAATGGGGCACAGACAGCAAAACAAACATTACAGGGGTGTTAACCCTTCTCTATGCAATCCAAAAAGCTTAAATATAGTTTTTTTTACCTGCTTTACGTGTTCCGACTTACAAACAAATTCAACCTAAAGGGGTTGTAAACCCTCGTGTATTTTCATCCTATGAATTAAGGTGAAAAAACTTCTATCACTGACCAGCCCCCCCTGTTTTAGTCACCTGAGCCTGTTCGTTCCACCGCCGGAGACGCGCTCACCCTCTCTGGCCGGTGTCTCAGGTCCTGATTTGATAGATTGATAGCAGCGCAGCCATTGGCTCCCGCTGTTGTCAATTAAATCCAATGACTCGGGTGTCGGGGGAGGGGGCAGGGCCGAGTCCGGCATTCTATGTCTATGGAGGAAAAAGCCGGACTCGGGAGCATGCCCACACAGGGAACCCCAAGGAGAGCACTTCTCCTAGGTGGTTTCCCAATGCGGGGAGGAGCTGATAGCGCCACTGGGGGACCCCAGAAGGCGAGGATCGGGGCCACTCTGTGCAAAACTAACTGCACAGTGGAGGTAAGTATGATATGTTTGTTATTTAAAAAAAAACACACAAAGGTTTACAAGCCCTTTAAGAACAAACATACGGACCCTGAGATGATTCATAAACCACATTTCATAAAAACACAGAAAGTAGAAAAACCACAAAACCACGTCGTAATAGCATCTCAATACGAGTAACATCTATTCATTTTTCATCTACATTGTGGTGAGAGTGTCATGTAGAAGTAGAAGGTTGGTTGGATGAAGGTTTCCGGTGTGCAACTGCCTCAAGAGTTTCCAGCTATATAAAGCACGGTTGGGAAATATCGAGCTCAGTGAGCAGCACACAGACAGGAGAAGATGCTACTGATAGCTGTGACTGGTATGTACTACAGAGACCTTCTACAGGGATACCACTGATAATGTGGGGGGCTCTCTATACACTGATAGTACAGCACTGATAATGTGGGGGGCTCTCCATACACTGATAGTACAGCACTGATAATGTGGGGGGCTCTCCATACACTGATAGTACAGCACTGATAATGTGGGGGGCTCTCCATACACTGATAGTACAGCACTGATAATGTGGGAGGCTGTCCATACACTGATAGTACAGCACTGATTATGTGGGGGGCTCTCCATACACTGATAGTACAGTACTGATAATGTGGGGGGCTCTCCATACACTGATAGTACAGCACTGATAATGTGGGGGGCTCTCCATACACTGATAGTACAGCACTGATAATGTAAGGGGGCTCTCCATACACTGATAGTACAGCACTGATAATGTGGGGGGCTCTCCATACACTGATAGTACAGTACTGATTATGTGGGAGGCTCTCCATACACTGATAGTACAGCACTGATAATGTGGGGGGCTCTCCATACACTGATAGTACAGTACTGATAATGTGGGGGGCTCTCTATACACTGATAGTACAGTACTGATTATGTGGGGGGCTCTCCATACACTGATAGTACAGTACTGATTATGTGGGGGGCTCTCTATACACTGATAGTACAGTACTGATTATGTGGGGGGCTCTCCATACACTGATAGTACAGTACTGATTATGTGGGGGCTCTCCATACACTGGTAGTACAGCACTGATAATGTGGGGGGCTCTCCATACACTGATAGTACAGCACTGATAATGTGGGGGGGGGGGGCTCTACATACACTGATAGTACAGCACTGATAATGTGGGGGGCTCTCCATACACTGATAGTACAGCACTGATAATGTGGGGGCTCTCCATACACTGATAGTACAGCACTGATAATGTGGGGGCTCTCCATACACTGATAGGAGAGCACTGATAATGTGGGGGCTCTCCATGCACTGATAGTACAGCACTGATAATGTAGGGGGGCTCTCCATACACTGATAGTACAGTACTGATAATGTAGGGGGGCTCTCCATACACTGATAGTACAGCACTGATAATGTAGGGGGGCTCTCCATACACTGATAGTACAGCACTGATAATGTAGGGGGGCTCTCCATACACTGATAGTACAGTACTGATAATGTAGGGGGGCTCTCCATACACTGATAGTACAGCACTGATAATGTAGGGGGGCTCTCCATACACTGATAGTACAGCACTGATAATGTAGGGGGGCTCTCCATACACTGATAGTACAGCACTGATAATGTGGGGGGCTCTCCATACACTGATAGTACAGCACTGATAATGTAGGGGGGCTCTCCATACACTGATAGTACAGCACTGATAATGTGGGGGCTCTCCATACACTGATAGTACAGCACTGATAATGTGGGGGCTCTCCATACACTGATAGTACAGCACTGATAATGTGGGGGCTCTCCATACACTGATAGTACAGCACTGATAATGTGGGGGCTCTCTATACACTGATAGTACAGCACTAATAATGTGGGAGGCTCTCCATACATTGATAATGTGGGGGGCTCTCCATACATTGATAATGTGGGGGGCTCTCCATACACTGATAGTACAGCACTGATAATGTGGGGGGCTCTCCATACACTGATAGTACAGCACTGATAATGTGGGGGGCTCTCCATACACTGATAGTACAGCACTGATAATGTGGGGGCTCTCCATACACTGATAGTACAGCACTGATAATGTGGGGGGCTCTCCATACACTGATAGTACAGCACTGATAATGTGGGGGGCTCTCCATACACTGATAGTACAGCACTGATAATGTGGGGGCTCTCCATACACTGATAGTACAGCACTGATAATGTGGGGGGCTCTCCATACACTGATAGTACAGCACTGATAATGTGGGGGGCTCTCCATACACTGATAGCACAGCACTGATAATGTGGGGGGGGGGGCTCTCCATACACTGATAATGTGGGGGGCTCTCCATACACTGATAGTACAGCAGTCCTGCCCATCAGTACCACCTATCAGTGCCGCATATCACTGCTGCCTCATCTGTGCCACCTATCACTTTTTTAGACACATTACATTTATTTTTATTTTTTTACATTTTAAACAGCACTATTGGGGGGCTTTGGTGAAGTATTAGGGCTCTAAACAAACCCCTGATGTCTCACTTTTGAAACAGAGACACCATGTGGCACCATGTAGTTTGGTCATAGGCGTGCGCAGCCTATTGCATTAGGGTGTGCACTGCAAAGCTCAAACACACATGCGTATATATATATATATATATATATATTTACACTAAATTACCTGAAGTATTGGGACGCCTGCCTTTACACACGCATGAACTTTAATGACATCCCAGTCTTAGTCCGTAGGGTTCAATATTGAGTTGGCCCACCCTTAGCAGTTATAACAGCTTCAACTCTTCTGGGAAGGCTGTTTACAAGGTTTAGGAGTGTGTCTATGGGAATGTTTGACCATTCTTCCAGAAGTGCATTTGTGAGGCCAGCCACTGATGTTGGATGAGAAGGCCTGGCTCGCAGTCTCCACTTTAATGTGAAGGACGGTCAATTTCCTCCACTCCAAACTCGCTCCATGTCTTATGGACCTTGCTTTGTGCACTCGTCCAAACCATTTGGTGGAGGGGGATTATGATGTGGGGGTTGTTTTTCAGGGGTTGGGCTTGACCCCTTACTTCCAGTGAAGGGAACTCTTAAGGTGTCAGCATACCAAGACATTTTGGACAATTTCATGCTCCCAACTTTGAGGGAACAGTTTGGAGACGGCCCCTTCCTGTTCCAACATGACTGCCCACCAGTGCAAAAAGCAAGGTCCATAAAGACATGGACTTAGCAGGGGTGCTGGAAAATTATCTTCAAGTGCAAAAATTCACATTATAATAGTAACTAAAACATTAAACACGAGCGGCCAATCCCCAGAAGACGTCCGCTCATGACGATATGCGTAGGGTGGAGCCTCTGACGGTGACGTCATCACGCTAGCCTTCCGCGACAGTGATGAGACGAACGCTCTAGGAATAGGGAGAAGCGAATAGAAACACCGCGGCTTTTATGTGACACAACCGCTTATGATGACACTTCGTTCCTGTAAGTGCAAACTTTTTCTGACATACTGCACTATGGACGTTTCTATTTTTTATCTTTGAGCAACAATAGAAAGATCGGCTGGTCCAGATGATCTTAAGTTCTGGGGAGATTTTTAAATTCCCTGTGCTGGGCGAGACTGCTAGCAGCAGTCATGGCTTTTTGGTAAGCAAGCTAACTCACTTTTGGGTGTTGACCTGAACTCACGTTGGTTTTGCATTGGGAAGATTGGTGTCACAGCTTCTGTTTCCTGCAATTCATCTTTTCTCCTGTGGAGGCATATTGCTTATGTATTTTCTCATTGATCACTATGGGACATTGCTTTTAGTTTTCTTCTTTTTCCTTGTTTTCGTTTTTAAAATATTTTTTTCTTTTTTCTTCTTTTTTTGTAGTTATTTTTTAATTTTTTTATTTAACTTACCTTTGTATGTATCACTGTTTTTTGATTATTCCACAATTTTTATTATCATAACGATATCATATTCTACATCAATATTAGCGCTGCACTCGCTGTGTTGTTTACACTTTTCTTTTTCTTTTTTCTGGTGTGGGAACATATAACAGTGCTTAGTGGCCAGCTTTTTACTGACACTTTTTTATTTTACCTCCAGTAGTTTATTGTAAATAGTAGTGTGGTGATTACCTATGATACTAAAGATCGGCATTAATAAACATTGATGGATTTCAGTGACAGGCCCCCCCATGAACAATGCGCCTGTCTGCTGAGTTCATCTCCCCATCCCTGCACTCAGTGCACTGATGCGCACTGATTGGCAGCACTGATTGGCAGCACTGATAGGCAGCACTGATAGGCAGCACTGATTGCCAACACTTCTGGGCACTGATAGGTGGCACTGATTTGCAGCACTGATGGCCACTGATAGGTGGCACTGGTTGGCAGCACTGATTGGCAGCACTGATGGGCACTGATAGGCACTACTTGGTGGCACTGATAGGTGGCACTAATTGGCAGCACTGTTTGGCACTTATAGGAAACACCGATAGGCAGAACTGATGGGCTCTGATTGGCACTGATAGGTGGCACTGATTGACAGAATTTAGTGGCACTGATTGGCAACACTGATGGGCACTAATTGACAGCACTGATGGACAGCACTTACGGGCACTGATGGGCACTGATTGACAGCACAGATGGGCATTGATAGGCCGCACTGATGGGCACTGATTGGCACTGATAGATGGCACTGATAGGCAAAACTGGCAGGACTGATGGGCACTGATGGTACTGATTGGAAGCACTGATAGGTAGCACTGATTGGCACTGATATGTGGCATTGGTTGGCACTGATAGGCAGCACTGATTGGCAGCACAGATGGGCACTGATAGGTGGCACTGATAGGCAGCACTGATGGGCACTGATTGATGGCATTGGTTGGCACTGATAGGCAGTACTGATAGGCGGCACTGATTGGCACGACTGATGGGCACTGATTGGCAGCACTGATAAGCATTGATAGGCACTGATAGGCAGCACTGATTGGCAGCACTCATGGGCACTGATAGGCAGCACTGATTGACAACACTTCTGGGCACTGATTGGCACTGATTACAGTATTTACTAATACAGTAAACACAGTGCTAAAAATATGCACTGTCACTGTACTGACACTGGCAGGGAAGGGGTTACCACCAGGGGCGATCAAAGGGTTAAATGTGTTCCTAGGGAGTGCTTTCTAACTGTGTGGGGAGGTGCTTGTACTGAGGGAAGACAGAGATCCGTGTTCCTGCTTAGCAGAAACACAGGATCACTATCTTCCCTTGTCACAGAACGGCAATCTGCCTTGTTTACATAGGCAGACCGCCATTTTGCCTCTGTGTGCCCCCCCCTGCCCCAAAGCACCCCCCCCATGTTGAGGGCATGCGGCCTGGTACGGTTCAGGAGGGGGGGGCGCTCACTCCGCCCCACCCCCTCTCCTGACCTGCCGGGCTGTGTGCTCGGATAAGGGACTGGTATGAATTTTTGGGGAACTCTGATGCAGTTTTTTTTTGTCATAGGGGGTTCCCCTAAAATCCATACCAGACAGAAGGGCCTGGTATGCTCCTGGTGGGGGAACCCATGCCATCTTTTTTTTTTTAATTTGCCGTGGAATTCCTCCTCAAGATCATCAGAGCACAAGTCGCATGCCAAAGTCGGATCAGCTAGGACGGCGATCCAACTTCAGTGATATTCAATGGGCTGAAGTAGGATTAACAAAAGTAGTGCAGGGACTACTTTAAAGTCGGCATGAATTGAAGTCGTACTAATATGAATGGTTGTCATTGAAAATCATGGGAAACGACTTGTAATGCGACTTTGCAGTCCCAAGTCGTAGGATAAGTCGTACAAGTGTAAAAGGGGCCTTACTCTATGGGGAAGCAGCTGTATGAACACAGCCGCAGGTCCTAATTTGACAGGCATGTGGGTGCAGGTGTATGGTGTATGCACAGACAGTGTGCATTCAGGTGATCCACACCTGTCAAATTAGGACCTGCAACTGTACAGCCGCTGCGTCCCCATAGAGCAGTGGTTCTCAACTCCTGTCCTCAGGACCCACTAACAGGCCAGGTTTGCAAGAAAACTGAAACACATCACAGGTGATATCATTTGCTGCGCAGTGACTGCAGTATTCTAGTCTGCATCTCTCCAAGGTAATACATAAAATCTGGCCTGTTAGTGGGTCCTGAGGACCGGAGTTGAGAACCACTGCCATAGAGTAACAGGCGGCTCCAGCTGCATGAAGAAACCACTCATTCACACAGCCAGAGTATCTGTGTGAATGAGCTCCAAGCAACCCATTCAAATGAATTGCGCTGCTATGCAAGCACCCTGCAACCATGTGCAATGCAAGGTTGATGATTAGCATGAAAGCACATGTGAACAAGCCTTTCATTATTTTTTACTATTTTTTTTATCTTTATTACGTTTTTTTTAACATGCACATTTTCACTTAGGGGTGTACTCACTTTTGTTGCCAGCGGTTTAGACATTAATGGCTGTGTGTTGAGTTATTTTGAGGGGACAGCAAATTTACACTGTTATACAAGCTGTACACTCACTACTTTACATTGTAGCAAAGTGTCATTTCTTCAGTGTTGTCACATGAAAAGATAGAATAAAATATTTACACAAATGTGAGGGGTGTGCTAACTTTTGTGAGATACTGTGTATATATATATATATATATATATATATATATATATATATATATATATATATATATATATACTGTATACATACAGAGGCCCTGGAGAATAACATGGCGGTTGTTGCAATTTTTTTATGTCACACGGTTTCAAACGCAATTTTATTTGGGAAAAATGCACTTTAATGAATTAAAAAAAAAAGAAAACACAATATGGGGATCCTTGGCTCTGTAGTGATGGTTTTGGGCAGGGCTGGTACAAGGATCACCCTAGGCGATACCTAATTTTGCGGCCCCCCCCTGGCTGCGCCCCTGACTCCACTTTACCCTGCCCCTGCAACGCATGTGACCTATCTGACCCCTACACTGACCCCCTGACACACCTACCTGACACATACACTGATCCACCTGACTCCTACTTCCTGCACCACTTACATTACACTGACCTACCTGACCATTACACTAACCTACCTGACCATTACACTGACCTACCTGACCCACCTGACCATTACACTGACCTACCTGACACCTACACTAACCTACACTACTCACATTACACTGACCCACCTGACCCCTACACTGACCCACCTGATCATTACACTGACCTACATGACACCTACACTGACCTATGTGACACCTACACTGACCTACGTGACACCTACACTGACCTACGTGACACCTACACTGACCTACATGACACCTACACTGACCTACCTGACACCTACACTGACCTACATGACACCTACACTGACCTACGTGACACCTACACTGACCTACATGACACCTACACTGCCCTACCTGACACCTACACTGACCTACATGACACCTACACGACCTACGTGACATCTACAGTGACCTACGTGACATCTACACTGACCTACGTGACACCTACACTGACCTACCTGACACCTACACTGACCTACGTGACACCTACACCAACCTACCTGACACCTACACTGACCTACGTGACACCTACAGTGACCTAAGTGACACCTACACTGACCTACCTGACACCTACACCAACCTACCTGACACCTACACTGACCTACGTGACATCTACAGTGACCTACGTGACACCTACACTGACCTACCTGACACCTACACTACCTACGTGACATCTACAGTGACCTACGTGACACCTACACTGACCTACCTGACACTTACACTACCTACGTGACATCTACAGTGACCTACGTGACACCTACGCGACCTACGTGACACCTACACGACCTACCTGACACCTACACCGACCTACCTGACACCTACACGACCTACGTGACACCTACACCGACCTACCTGACATCTACAGTGACCTACGTGACTATTACACTGACACATACACTCACCCACCTACCTGAAACCTACACTGACCCCCCTTCCTGACACCTACCTGACACATACACTGACACCTACACTGAACCCCCTTCCTGACACCTACCTGCCACATACACTGACACATACACAGACCCCCTTGACTTCTACTTCCTGCACTACTCACCCCCCCTCCCCTCCCCCACACAGCTCGGTGCAGATCCATCCTCCTCCTTACCTCTGCTCTTTGTGGCTTCATCAAACATCGTCAGGGCTCCCCTCAGCACTGGGTGTGCAGAATTGCTTAGGAGTCCCCTCCAGTGCCATCCACCCGCTCCATGATCTCCCCGCTGGGGCCAGGCCAGCGCCATCCACCCGCTCCATGATCTCCCCGCCAGGGCCAGGCCAGCGCCATCCACCCGCTCCATGATCTCCCCGCCAGGACCAGGCCAGCATCATCCACCCGCTCCATTGTGTCCCCGCTGGGCGGGAGGTCAGCTAACAGACACTGCACCTCCAATGCTCCCATCTCCACCAAGCCCCACCCCTCCGCTCCGCTACACACAGCACCACACCAGAGGGACAGGCTGGAGCAAAGGAGTCCCGGAGCGGTGGTGAGTATTTATTGTGTGAGGAGGTGTCACAGCGCAGCGTGGTGCTCAGCGGGACACATGGGGGATAGGTGGCGGCACACAATGGATGTGTTCCTGGCACTGAATGGGGCGAGCGATCAGGAGAGGAGAGCCAGCTCACACACGCCTGGAGCTTCCCCAGGACAGAGGCCGTGGTTGCACCCTAGGCGGCTGCCTACTTCGCCTAGTGGTAGCGCCGGCCCTGGATTTGGGGGTACATTGGATATTGGGCTGTATATACATGTTTATGGGAAACAAGAACGACCCTGTAAAGAAACATGTGGAATACTTACCTTTCTAAATATTTGTTAGGTGAAATGTCAGCTGTCTTGAACATCTGGGGCACTGCTGCTCTCTGATCCCTGCAGATGTGTGCATTAGCCCTCCCAGGTGCTGTGGTACCTCCCAGAGACTGCTGTCTTCTAGTGATATAGTTATCATTGGACGGGATCCCCCCCAATGGGGGATACACCCTCCTACACACTGAAGATAAGAATATTGCTTTTCTTCTCCCCCAGGTCTCCTATGGATGGTCGGGGTCCGGTCTGCCTTTCCAGATACAGTGTATGTGAAGACAGGGTCAGACTTGGGTCTTTGTGACATGAAGTGTCCTCATAGGTCCGGTGTTCTTCAACTCTTCCCACCCTGTCAAATGAGCCTCGCCGAGGTCCATTGTGACAGCCTGAAGGTCGGAGGTCACCCGGAGCCCCGATTCCAGTTGAACATGAGCAGCGGGTGCTGGAAGATGAGAGACCTCAGGAAGGAAGATTCCTGTGAATACATTGTTTGGTATCGCCCACACAATGGCCGGCATCAACTGCGCCATCTGAGCTCCACACACATCTCTGTACTAGGTAATTTACTTTCTTCAAGGGGAATTTGGTAGTAACCTCTATAGTTTATCTACTGTAGCTGAGCAACTCCAGGCAAATTGTAATGATCAGCCTTGAACGTTCATCATCTGACCGTTGCTACTAAGCACTGCAGCTCAGACCCACATAGTACACACCTACCCTAATCATAGAAGTGTCCAAATAGACTGCTGGACGTTCCGCCTGATAAGTAGATAAATCTGTTTCCTCATATTGCAGCTTACCAGTCAACTGGTAATCCTGCAAATGACTTATTTCCTCTCATAGGTTGGCCATACTTATTCATTTTGTGGTATCTACAGAGCAAGCCATGGTTATCACACAAGGTGTACGAACATGTCTTCTTCTGTTCATCTCCATTAGGTGTAAAGAGGGGGAGGAGGAGTCCTTTTTAAGGCACTGTATATCTATTCTAAGTTGGAGTAGTACTGATTAGCTACTACAACCTAATCATTTTCCCCATTGCTTGGGCATGAGTAATGCAGGGCTTGAGATAGAAGTAGACATGTTCAGAACAAAAAAAATAGTTTAGTTAAATTTAATTTCAAATCAATTTGTTAAGTTACTAATTTCGCTTCTTTGCATTTGTAACTACATTAATTTCATTAATTTAATTTTTAAGTTTTGCTTATTTGTTTTTGACTGGATTAGAATTTTTTCAATGGATTTGGACTTCGAATCGAAAATATCGAATTGATCCAAATTCATTGTGAGGAATAGCTGGTTCTATTCTATTTAAAGCAGGAGTCTTGCAAATTTTTTTTTAAAAAGTCAGCAGCTACAAATATTGTAGCTGCTGACTTTTAAAATGAGGACACTTACCTGTCCAGGGTCCAGCGATGTCGGCACCCGAGACCGAACTGTCCCTTGGTCCTCGGATGCTGCCCCGCCATCTTCGGTAAGGGAATCAGAAAAAGAAGCCTTGTGGCTTCACTTCCCGGTTCCCTACTGTGCATGCGCGAGTCACGCTGCACAATACGAATGGTCCCTGCTGTCTCTGGGACCCGTGTGTGTCCCAGCAGACAGCGCTGGGGGACGGGAAGTGGCGTAGACTCCCGTTGGATTCTATGCCGGAAGTGGGTGCAAATACCTGTCTTAGACAGGTATCTGCACCCCCCTCCCCCCTGAAAGGTGCCAAATGTGAGACCGGAGGGGGGGAGGGTTCCGAAAAGCGGAGGTTCAATTTTTGTGTGAACCTCCGCTTTAAAATTAGAATTTTGGATCATGGTTATATTCTATTTTTTTATATTCTATTTTTTCTATTCTATTCTTTTATTTTCTACTCTATTCTATTAAAATAATCAGAATTGTATACCTATTCTAATTCTCGCAATTATTCCAGATCCGGTTCCCATCTTCAACATCTCCAGTAACTTCAGCCGGTTGGGTGAGGAGATGGCGTTGAGTGTCCAGTTCTCTGGAGAAGAGAGCGCTGTGACCTGGGAGGTGGACGGGGAGCCTCTCCCTGAAAGATACCGGCTGATAGATGACAATAGGACGCTGATTATCCCCAGTGTGCAGAGAGACGACACCGAGAGGAGATTCCGGGTCAGGATCACCAACCCGGTCAGTGAGGAGATCCGGGAATACCGGCTGGAAATTGGAGGTGAGAGGTGCAATTATTGGGGTAATAATCTGATCTGTATAGAGAAAGCATCCTTGAATCGATTTTATGAAAAAAAAAATTAAACCAACATCATCAGCATTGACACAGCCCTCATAAATTCTGACTGTATTATGCTTAACCATTTCAGCCCCGGAAGGATTGACCCCCTTCCTGACCAGAGCACTTTTTGCGATTCAGCACTGCGTCAGTTTAACTGACAATTGCGCGGTTGTGCGACGTGGCACCCAAACAAAATTGACGTCCTTTTTTCCCCACAAATAGAGCTTTGTTTTGATGGTATTTGATCACCTCCGCGGTTTTTAGTTTTTGCGCTATAAACAAAAAAAAGAACGACAATTTTGAAAAAAAAAGCAATATTTTTTTTACTTTTTGCTAAAATATCCCCAAAAAATATATAAAAAGACACATTTCTTCCTCAGTTTAGGCCGATATGTATTCTTCTACATATTTTTGGTAAAAAAAAAAATCGCAATAACCGTATATTGATAAGTTTGCGCAAAAGTTATAGCACCTACAAAATAGGGGATAGCTTTATGGCATTTTTATTATTATTTTTTTTATTAGTAATGGCGGCAATCTGCGATTTTTATTGTGACTGCGACATTGCAGCGGACAGATCGGACACTTTTGACACTATATTGGCACCGGTGACATTTAAACAGCGATCAGTGCTATAAAAATGCATTGATTACTGTGTAAATGTTAATGGCAGGGAAAGGTTTAAACACTAGGGGCGATCAAGGGGTTAAATGTGTTCCCTCAGTGTGTTCTAACTGTAGGGGGATGGGCTCACTAGAACATGACTGGGAGCAGTAGATCCCTGTCATGTTGCTAGGCAGAATAGGAAAATGCCTTGTTTACATCGCATCGCATCTCCCAGTTCTGCCTCTCTGTGTCACGATCGCGGGCCACCGGTGGACATTGAGTCCGTGGGGCACGCTCACGTGCCCACGTACGGGTACGCCCATTTGCGCAGCCGTGCCATTGTGCCAACGTATATAGTCGTGCGCTGGAAGGCAAGCGGTTAATAAAGTGATTTCCTATGATTGTCAGAGCCCTCTAGTGGCCATAATGTGGTATTTTTCCTAAATTTTAGCTATTTCAGGAAAAATACAACATTATAGTCACTATGGCTCCGACGATTATGGGAAATCACTGAATTAAACAAAATACAAACAAAATTTGTGAGGTTTGGGTGAATCCTTGTGACAACAAATTTTAAATAGACGCTTTAGCGTGATTGTGACACCAACTGGTAACATTGTGACATGTTGTCTCTCTTTCTCTGTTCTGCCTTCAATCAGGGATATTACAGGTCAGTGTAGAGTTTATGTATTATTCATGCAGAGACATGCTTTATATTGCATGGTCACGTACTGATACATTGTATATTTGTTGTTGTGTAATCCTGCATACAGATATCTTCTATACATTGTATTTTTTTGACAGAGACTGATTCATTAAATGGAAGATCAAGAGTACCTATCCTTGCTGCTGTGGTCTGTGTTGGGGTGATGACTTACCTTATCTATCAGGTGTGTAATCTTTCCATCTCTTCTATTTAATCACTGTGGTGTCCAGTGGCATCTCCAGCTTTCATATTTAGGGGGGCACAGGGACAAAAGTAAAAGTAAGGGGGCCAACTATAACATGCAATAATATATATATATATATATATAAATAGATATAGATATAGATATAGATATAGATACAGATATATATATATATATATATATATATATATATATATATATATATATATATATATATATATACACACATATATACACAGTGTCTTAATGTATTGGTGGTTGCAGAGAAGTGGAAGGGAGGACAGAGTAGAGCAGCCAGGTGTGGGGGGGGAGGGTGAATGCAGCCAGGTGGAGGGGAGGACAGAGTGGAGAAGCCAGATGGAGGGGAGGACTGAGTGGAGCAGCCAAGTGGAAGGGAAGACCAAGTGGATGCAGCCAGGTGGAGGGGAGGACAGAGTGAATGAAGCCAGGTGGAGGGGAGGACAGAGTGGATGCAGCCAGGTGGAGGGGAGGACAGAGTGAATGAAGCCAGGTGGAGGGGAGGACAGAGTGGATGCAGCCAGGTGGAGGGGAGGACAGAATGGGGCAGCCAGGTGGAAGGGAGGACAGGGTGAAAACAGCCAGGTGGAGGGGAGGACAGGGTGAAAACAGCCAGGTGGAGGGGAGGACAGGGTGAATACAGCCAGGTGGAGGGAAGGACAGGGTGAATGCAGCCAGGTGGAGGGGAGGACAGGGTGAATACAGCCAGGTGGAGGGGAGGACAGGGTGAAAACAGCCAGGTGGAGGGGAGGACAGGGTGAATACAGCCAGGTGGAGGGAAGGACAGGGTGAATGCAGCCAGGTGGAGGGGAGGACAGAGTGGAGCAGCCAGGTGGAGGGGAGGACAGAGTGGAGCGGCCAGGTGAAGGGGAGACAGAGTGGAGCAGCCAGGTGGGGAGGGGGAGGACAGAGTGGAGCAGCCAGGTGGGGGGTAGGACAGAGTAGAAGCAGCCAGGTGGAGGGGTTACACAGTCACACCAGTGATAAGGGCCTGTCCCTCTATGGAAGCCTTCATCCCTGGTCCCCACATATTTTCCATTAGCCCTTAATGTGGCCAATAGGAGCAGGGATTGCTGGGCGGGTGAAAGAGAGCCACTTGGCTCGAGGAAGAGGAGCAGAGGTGGAAATTCCCCGCAGCTGCCACTCTGTCTGTGTTCCTTCACAGAGCCTGTCCGTTTCGGCACCGCTACCCTGTGCCATGGGTCAGCTGCGGCTGATGGAGGTCAGCACCCGCTACCCAAAAAGAGGCATTTTAATTGGGGGGGCACATGAGGGGGCACAGTATAATGTTGTTGGGGCCATGGCCCCCTCTGCCCCCCCAGTGACGCCACTGGTGGTGTCAGCCTATATATGGGGCCTATTGCTGGAAACAGAAGGCTGAATTGGATGAGATTACCATGGAGCACCAAGGTTGTCTTTTTTGGGGTGGGAATGAATGTGATATATATCTGGACCCCACAAGGATGGAACATAAGTCTGGTCGGGGCAGTGACACCGGTACAGATACAGCTGTGTAGGTGACACTCCAAGGCTGTGATTGGGGGAGTAGAAGGGGAAACACCCCTGAGCAAAGTTTGAGAAATGCTGACCAATGGTAATAGCTATTATATGGGAAGATCGGCATTGGGATGTAAGGTCTATAGACAGAAGCAAGTTTGATCTATATGACTGGCCTGCTGCATTCTGAACACAGGAAGTCAGCTGCTTGGCAAGGGGAACATTCAGCGATCGCTTTGCATTTTATCAATAAGTTCAAAGCATTCTCTAATTCAGAGATCCCCCAACCTTTTTGGCACCAGAAACCCATTTACCGGAAGATAGTGGCGCACCGAAATGAAAATTCTTGTGCTGTGACCGAAAATTCAGGATGCACTTGGCCGAAAACCAAAAAAAAAAAGGCATTTAGTTAAAGCAGAGGTCCACCCTAAAAAAAATACATAAACACGCTCCTTAAAATAGATTAAAAAACATTTGAAAAAATCAATGTTTTAATTACCAGAAATGGCTGTTGCTAGGCAGATCGTCCTAATCTGCCACTTCCTACTCCGCGGTGCTTGTCCTCCTCGCGTTGTCTCCTGGAAGATGGGGCGCGATGTCTTCTGGGACATGTGTGTGTCCCAGTAGACAGGCGTCCAGTAACAAAGCGTCGCGTGACTCACACATGCGCAGTAGGAAACGGGCAGTGAAGCTGCAAGACTCCACTGCCTGTTTCCTTTCGTTAGGATGGCGGCACCGGCACCCGATCCGGTGGGCGGATTGGCCTTGTGAGGGGGGGGACATCGCGGGCTTGCTGGACAGGTAAGTGTCCCTATTAAAAGTCAGCAGCTACAGTGTTTGTAGTTGCTGACTTTAAAAAAAAAATACGGCCGGACCTCCGAAATAATGTGGCTGGTGTTTTTGCATTGAAGTCAGTGGGACGCAATATTGCATTGACGACACTAGGGGGCGTTTTTGCATTGAAGTCAATGGGACTTGATTTTACATTAAAGTCACTAGGGGGCATTTTTGCATTGATATCAATAAAACGCTATTTTGCATTGAAGTCGCTAGGGGGCGCTTTTGCATTGAAGTGACTAGGGGGCGCTTTTGCATTGAAGTCACTAGAGGGGGCTTTTACATTGAAGTCACTGGGACGTACTTTTGTATTGAAGTCAATAGGGGGCGTTTTTGTTTTGAAGTCAATAGGATACGATTTTGCATTGAAGTCAATGAGAAGCAGCATTTTTTCTATTGGCAAAACGCAGATAATCCTATTTTCAGACGATAATTTTCGGTAGCCGATATATCGGTGTATCCCTGACAGAAGACAATTGTCCCACGGAAAGGGGGGGCAGTGGTTTGGGTCACTGGGTTGGTGTCAGGATCTGGATGATTCCAGCATTTATTGTGTACTTTATTTCTATACAAGCAAGCAGCAATCCTCTCCTATGAGAATGGAGGACTCCAAGTATTTTTCTGATTACAGTTTGGACACTGTAAGTTGTGGTAGTTCCCTGAATATTGGAATGCTGCCTATACAGCAATGGTGACAGCAAGACCCCGGTCGCCAGTGTGGCCTAACATGGAAGCTGATCTGTGCACACACAACACCTGATTAGGGGCCATGAGCAGTAGATTTCTCATTCCTGTCGAATCTCCGACCTTTATTGCATAATCACATTGGTCCAGCTTGGCACAATGTAAAAACACTATATTGTCAAAAGTATTGTGACACCTGCCTTTATATAACTATAACAGCTTCAACTGGGAAGGCTGTCCACGAGGTTTAGGAGGGTGTCTATGGGAATGTTTGAACATTATTCCAAAAGAGCATTTGTGAGGTCAGACACTGAGGTTGGACCTGGCCTCCCAGTCTCTGCTTTAATTCATCCCAAAGGTGTTCTATTGGGTTGAGGTCAGGACTCCATGCAGGCCAGTCAAATTCCTCCACCCCAAACTCGCTCATCCATGTCTTTATGGAAATTGCTTTGTGCACTGGTGGGCAGTCATGTTGGAACAGGAAGGGGCCATCCCCAAACTGTTCCCACAAAGTTGGGAACATGAAATTGTCGAAAATGTCTTGGTATGCTGACACCTTAAGAGTTCCCTTCACTGGAACTAAGGGGCCAAGCCCAACCCCTAAAAAGCAACCCCACACCATAATCCCCCCTCCACCAAATGATTTGGACCAGTGCACAAAGCAAGGTCCATAAATACATAGATGAGTGAGTTTGGGGTGAAGGAACTTGACTGACCTGCACCTCAACCCAACAGAATACCTTTGGGATGAATTAGAGCGGAGACTGCGAGCCAGGTCTTCCCGCCCAACATTGGTGCCTGACCTCACAAATGCGCTTCAGGTCAAACATTCCCATAGACACACTCCTAAACCTTGTGGACAGCCTTCCCAGAAGAGTTGAAGCTGTTATAGCTGCAAAGGGTGGGCCAACTCAATATTGAACCCTACAGACTAAGACTGGGATGCCATTAAATTTCATGTTCGTGTAAAGGCAAGCGTCCCAATACTTTTAACAAAATACAGCAGTGTATATGCATTCCATACCAGTGGGACCACTCTGGAAACTGACTGTAGTTGGCGCTACTACAGTGATGGCCTTGATCTTCCAGGGTCCTCTGAAATATTTTCGTATAAAGTACACGGCAGTTCCAAAATATTTTCCTTTGTCCTCTCTCCATAAATCCGTGGCAACTTCTACATCAAACTTGGGCGTACTGCTTCGCCTCCCCATGCTTAGTGTCATACTAGGGTTCCTTGACTCTAGTTTTCTTCCTCCATGAGTGCCTTGGGGGTCCTACCCCAGGGGGAAGCTCTACAGATTCCCTATGTCTCATATGCAGCACAGTGGTGTAGTGGATAGCACTTTCATTTAGCAGCAAAAAGGGTCAAGGGTTTGTATCCCAACCATGACACCTCTGCCTGGAGTTTGCATGTTCTCCCTGTGCCTGCGTGGGTTTCCTCCGGTTTTCTTCCACACTCTAAAGACATGCTGGTAGGTTAATCGGATCCTATCTAAATTGACCCTAGTGTACGTATGAATGTGAGTTAGGGACCTTAGGTTGTAAGCTCCTTGAGGGCAGGGACTGATGTGAATGTACAATGTACAGTCAGGTCCATAAATATTGGGACATCGACACAATTCTAATCTTTTTGGCTCTATACACCACCACAATGGATTTGAAATGAAACTAACAAGAGGTGCTTTAACTGCAGACTTTCAGGTTTAATTTGAGGGTATTTACATCCAAATCAGGTGAAGGGTGTAGGAATTACAACAGTTTGTATATGTGCCTCCCACTTTTTAAGGGACCAAAAGTAATGGGACAATTGGCTGCTCAGCTGTTCCATGGCCAGGTGTGTGTTATTCCTTCATTATCCCATTTACAAGGAGCAGATAAAAGGTCCAGAGTTCATTTCAAGTGTGCTATTTGGAATCTGTTGCTGTCAACTCTCAATATGAGATCCAAAGAGCTGTCACTATCAGTGAAGCAAGCCATCATTAGGCTGAAAAAACAAAACAAACCCATCAGAGAGATAGCAAAAACATTAGGTGTGGCCAAATCAACTGTTTGGAACATCCTTAAAAAGAAAGAAAGCACCGGTGAGCTCAGCAACACCAAAAGACCCGGAAGACCACGGAAAACAACTGTGGTGGATGACCGAAAAATTATTTCCCTGGTGAAGAAAACACCCTTTACAACAGTTGGCCAGATCAAGAACACTCTCCAGGAGGTAGGTGTATGTGTGTCAAAGTCAAGAATCAAGAGAAGACTTCACCAGAGTGAATACGAAGGGTTCACCACAAGATGTAAACCATTGGTGAGCCTCAAAAACAGGAAGGCCAGATTAGGGTTTGCCAAACAACATCTAAAAAAGCCTTCACAGTTCTGGAACAACATCCTATGGACAGAGGAGACCAAATCAACTTGTACCAGAGTGATGGGAAGAGAAGAGTATGGAGAAGGAAAGGAACTGCTCATGATCCAAAGCATACCACCTCATCAGTGAAGCATGGTGGTGGTAGTGTCATGGCGTGGGCATGTATGGCTGCCAATGGAACTGGTTCTCTTGTATTTATTGATGATGTGACTGCTGACAAAAGCAGCAGGATGAATTCTGAAGTGTTTCGGGCAATATTATCTGCTCATATTCAGCAAAATGCTCCAGAACTGATTGGACGGCGCTTCACAGTGCAGATGGACAATGACCCGAAGCATACTGTGAAAGCAACCATAGAGTTTTTTAAGGGAAAGAAGTGGAATGTTATGTAATGGCCAAGTCAATCACCTGACCTGAATCCGATTGAGCGTGCATTTCACTTGCTGAAGACAAAACTGAAGGGAAAATGCCCCAAGAACAAGCAGGAACTGAAGACAGTTGCAGTAGAGGCCTGGCAGAGCATTACCAGGGATGAAACCCAGCGTCTGGTGATGTCTATGTGTTCCAGACTTCAGGCTGTAATTAACTGCAAAGGATTTGCAACCAAGTATTAAAAAGTGAAAGTTTGATGGATGATTGTTAATCTGTCCCATTACTTTTGGTCCCTTAAAAAGTGGGAGGCACATATACAAACTGTTGTAATTCCTACACCGTTCACCTGATTTGGATGTAAATACCCTCAAATTAAAGCTGAAAGTCTGCAGTTAAAGCACATCTTCTTTGTTTCATTTCAAATCCATTGTGGTGGTGTATAGAGCCAAAAAGATTAGATTTGTGTCGATGTGCCAATATTTATGGCCCTGACTGTATATGTAAAGCGCTGCGTAAATTGACGGTGCTATATAAGTACCTGAAATAAATAATAAATAAATATGCTGCTGGATTCAGCACTATTTTCCCATAAGACCCCGCTCTCCTTCCCTGCAGGGAAAAATATATAAAGAGGAGGCTCACCCCCCTACAACTCCCAGGGGTGGGGCTTCTGCTTACATACTGAATGGAAGAGAGAGCACAGTGACAAAGTGAGCGCATTCTTAATAATAATATTAATAATAATAATAATAATAATAATACATTTTATTTATAGTACCCTTTACATCAAAAGATCTCAAAGTGCTACAGGTTAAAACAAAAAAGTAAAATAAGCAGTTTATACGATGAAATGAACATCTAAAATAGTCAAAAAGCTTTGCTAAAAAGAAATGTCTTAAGACCTTTTTTTAAAACAGTCCGTAGATTGAAGAGCCCTTAAGGTGTCAGGTAGGGTATTCAACGGGCGCGGGGCAGCTGCACAAAAGGCTCCATCTCCCGTTTGTCCTGAGTCTAGTTCTGGGTATATGAAGAAAGGTTGAGTGAATGGAGCGGAGGGGACGTGTTGTGTTTAGTGGTTTGAGAAGTTCTTTGAGGTGGGGGGGGGCATGTCCATGAATACATTGGTGTGTGAGGAGGGAAACCTTGTACTCAATCCTAGTGGAGATAGGAAGCCAGTGGAGTGAATTAAGAATGGGGGTAATGTGCTCATGTTTTCGCACTCTCATCAGGATCCTTGCTGCAGAGTTTTGGATGTATTGAAGCCTCTGCAGACTCTTTCTAGAAATCCCAATGAGAAGTGCGTTACAGTAGTCCAGTCTGGAGGAGACAAAAGCAGTCACGGGGGTTGAGGTGGGAAGAAGACTTGTCAGTGAAAGTGATTCTACATCTGAGAAAAATCAGGTCTGTCCCCTGTGGGGCAGGGCTGTGTAAATCCTGGAACTGGGTGAACAAAAAGAAAATTCTTTGACAGATAAGACAGCTCCTATAAATCGTCCTTGTAATGGAAGAATAGGGATATCCTGAGTAAGACACCTGATTTGCTTTATATTTTCAGTGCTATCGTAAAAAGGAGAGCCAAGATCATCAAAGTCCTGAGATTCCTGAACATGAACCTCTAGGTGTCACAGTGAATGGTCATGGGCAACCCATCCAGAATGGATCCAAAGCCACCAGAGAGAATGGATTCCAGTCCAGCAAAGAGAATGGATCTGTGTTGGACAAGGAGAATGGATCCCACTCCGTTTAAAGTGATGTTTGTGAACATACTGTATACAAGTTTCTTTATTTTACTTTACGTTGCACTGTCAATACTCATAGATGAGGGGTGGACTATACAGTACAGAGGTCCCCTTAGGTTAACTCAGGTTTGTATCTATGAGCCCCCCTTTTTTAAAGGGGTTGTAAAGGTACATTTAAAAAAAAAAAAAATAACAAACATGTTATACTTACCTTCACTGTGCAGCCCGAACCTGGTCTTCTGGGGTCCCTCGGCGGCTGTTTCAGCTCCTCCTCGCAAGCATTAACCACCTTAATGTGAGCTCCCTTGCATGGTGGTGAGTGCTTGCGGGCGCGCTCCTGTGATACAGCCGGCGGCTATAGCCGCTCACTGTATCACTCGGCCCCGCCCCCCAGCGCGCCGCGTCATTGGATGTGATTGACAGCAGCGCGAGCCAATGGCTGCGCTGCTTCCAATCCATCCACTGTAGCCAATCAGCGGCCAGGGTGAGCGGAGGAATAGCTGTCGGGAACGCGAAGCTGACTTTCGAGGCGTCAGGTAAGTAAAACGGGGGGGCTGGGGGCGGCGGTATTGTCAGAAGTTTTTTCACCTTAATGCATAGAATGCATTAAGGTGAAAAAATGTTTACCTTTACAACCCCTTTAACTTTCTTAATTTCCATTAGAAGCACAGTGGTCCTCACTGTTAACCAATAGGAAGGAGTGTTAGGAAAATTTTAGCAAATAGCTCGTACATCTCCCATGCTAGATTTAAGCTGAATGGACAGCAGCCACCCTAAGTAAGGAAGGATCAGGAAAAAGGTTTGACGGGAGATCTTGCTTTAAATAATAAAATCATGTCCGTGATCTGATCTGAGGACTGGTAATAGAGGCATATAATATAGAACAGCCCTCAAAATTTCCACTCGCCTGCTTGCATTTGGTGAGTGGAAATTAGCTGAGGGCGAGTGAAGAGCCGTATTGGACGGGGGGGGGGGGCAGGTGCTGCCAGCATGCATGGTTGAATGGGAGACGATTCTGCAAACAGCCAGAAAACTGTGGGGAAGGGAGAAGAGAGCAAGAGGAGAGCCGGACGGATCACACAAAGAGGGGAACTCCTTTGTCAACAAAGTCCCGCCTCCTGGACCAGCTCCTATGATAGACAGCACATTGGACCAATGCCGGGAAATTGAAGTAGTGTGATGTCTATAATAGGAGCCTGTCCAGGAGGTGGGACTCTCTGTGTGATCAGGCCAGCTCTGCTCTTCCTCTCCTCTGCCTTCCCCACAGTTTCCTGGCCGATCGGTTAGGGAAGAATCGGCTCCCATTAAGGCTGCGCTGATGGGCACTGGTAGGCTGCGCTGATGGGCACTGGTAGGCTGCGCTGATGGGCAATGGTAGGCTGCATTGATGGGCACTGATGAGGCTGTGTATAAAACAGAACACTGGATTGCGGCACTTAGGACTTTCATGCAACTTACACTTCCAATTATTTATTTCATCAGTATATTTAAAATGCCCAAACTAAAATTGGGAAAATAAACAAAAAATAATACAAGGGCATAAGAGGAAACAAAAAACACCATATTGTTGGTCCGGAAAAAAGAGCCCAGTAGATTGTAACAACATATATCTTCCTCTAATGCAGATTAAACAATAAATGGGGTATCTCCCACAATGAGGGGGGCCTCAAACAACGAGTTCTAATTTTATACTCTACATCAGTGGTCTCCAAACTGTGGCCCTGGGGCCAGATGTGGCCCTTTGCTTGCTTTAATCCGGCCCTTGGGGCACTATTTTTATCTACTGATACCAACAATGGGGCATAATCCCCCCACAGACACCAATGAAAGGGCAGAATTCTTTCCAATTACACCAACGATGGGGCACAACATTTCCCAATAACACCAAATTTTGGGGTACAATTCCTCCCAATGGTACCAACAATGGGGCCCATGAAACCAATGATGCGGTGAAATTCCTCCCACTGACAAAAAAAAAAAAGGCGTTACTCCTCCCACTAATACTAAAGACGGGACATTGTTTATTCCCACTGATGTTGGGACCTTTTCTACTCCCAATGGCCACAGTCCGGCCCCCCTTAAGTCCGAAGGACGGTAAACTGGCCCCTTGTTTCCAAAGTTTGAAGACCCCTGCTCTACATGTTTTGCGGGGTATCCGCTTCTTCAGGAGTTGTATTCATGAGGAATATAATCTAAAAAGGAATATACAAAAAGGGAAACAAAATAATACATAGAGACACAAGTTCAAAACATCCTTCTGATCATAAATAAGTGTAGAAAAAGCATGTATGTATGTATGTGTATATATTATAATATAATTTTAAAGGTTGCTTGAAAGTCAACCATAAATAGTGAGCAGGCCCTCGACAATTCCGAAACAGTACACTGCCAACAAATCATATAAACATGACGTTTATATGGTTTGTTGGCAGTGTACTGTTTGGGAATTGTCAAGGGCCTGCTCACTATTTGTGGTTGACTTTCAAGCAACCTTTAAAATTATATATATATATATATATATATATGCTTTTTTACATTTATATATGATCATAAGGATGTTTTGAACTTGTGTCATTATGTATTATTTGGCTTCCCTTTTTGTATATTCCTTTTGTATATTATATCCCTAATGAATACAACTCCTAAAGAAGCGGATACCCCACGGAACATGTAGCGTATAAGATTGGAACTCATTGTTTGAGGTCCCCTCTCATTGTGGGAGATACCCCATTATTGTTTAATCTGCATTAGAGGAAGATATATTTTATTACAATCTACTGGGCCCTTTTTCTGGACCAACAATTTAGTGTCTTTTATATCTTCTTATGCACTTGTATTATTTTTACCATGATTATTACCATGAATGTCCTATGTGCCTAAATCCAGTGTTCTGTTTTTATATGCAATATTATAGGATGTTGGTACAATTATCTAGCGTATTGGTGTAGCACTACTGTACACCGATGAGGCTGCACTGATGGGCACCGATGAGGCTGCACTGATGGGCACCGATGTGGCTGCACTGATGGGCCCTGATGAGGCTGCACTGATGGGCACCGATGAGGCTGCACTGATGAGGCTGCACTGATGAGCACTGATGAGGCTGTATTGATGAGGCTGCACTGATATGCTGCACTGATGGGCACTGATATGCTGCAGTGATGAGGCTGCACTGATGGGCACTTATAGGCTGCACTGATAAAGTTGTTGTTGTTAATATTTATTTTTGTAACTTAATTCTTCATAAAACATTTAACAGGGTAATTTCATGAGATCATTTATGAAGGAGTGTTTAGGGATGGAATTAGGGGCGGGGCAGGGTAGGAGTTAGGTGGGACAACTGGTGACGAGTAATGCCCCGTACACACGGTCGGATTTTCCGACGGAAAATGTGTGATAGGACCTTGTTGTCGGAAATTCCGACCGTGTGTGGGCTCCATCACACATTTTCCATCAGATTTTCCGACACACAAAGTTTGAGAGCAGGATATAAAATTTTCCAACAACAAAATCCGTTGTCAGAAATTCCGATCGTGTGTACACAAATCCGACGGACAAAGTGCCACGCATGCTCAGAATAAATAAAGAGATGAAAGCTATTGGCCACTGCCCTGTTTATAGTCCCGACGTACGTGTTTTACGTCACCGCGTTCAGAATGATCGGATTTTCTGACAACTTTGTGTGACCGTGTGTATGCAAGACAAGTTTGAGCCAACATCCGTCGGAAAAAATCCTAGGACTTTGTTGTCGGAATGTCCGAACAAAGTCCGACCGTGTGTACGGGCCATAACTCTTAAGTCCTGGCTAATAGCTCAGGACTTGATATTTCGAGCCCTGTTAGAGGAGGTGCAGATTTGCATTATGCGCCTTTTTGTAGCCAGTGAATCGGGCCATAGATGGATCGAAATTCGACGGATTTAGCATGGACTGGCTGCATTTTAATCCATTTACAGCCATTGCCACGCAACATAATCAATCAAAGTTAAATTCTGTCACACGGGACTGTTGGAAAACGTATGTCCATCAGCGGTGATCAGTGTATTCTGACAGCAGAGGAGTCCCTGCTGGCAGAACACAATGGCACAGAGGGGAGGATTCCTCCATCTACATCGCTTGTGTGGATGGGGGAATCCATTCAAGACATCTATGGCTAGTCTAATGCCCCGTACACACGGTCGGATTTTCCGATGGAAAATGTGTGATAGGACCTTGTTGTCGGAAATTCCGACCGTGTGTAGGCTCCATCACACATTTTCCATCGGATTTTCCGACACACAAAGTTTGAGAGCAGGAGATAAAATTTTCCGATAACAAAATCCGTTGTTGGAAATTCCGATCGTGTGTACACAAATCCGACGGACAAAGTGCCACGCATGCTCAGAATAAATAAAGAGATGAAAGCTATTGGCCACTGCCCCGTTTATAGTCCCGACGTACGTGTTTTACGTCACCGCGTTTAGAACGATCGGATTTTCCGACAACTTTGTGTGACCGTGTGTATGCAAGACAAGTTTGAGCCAACATCCGTCTGAAAAAATCCTAGGATTTTGTTGTCGGAATGTCCGAACAAAGTCCGACCGTGTGTACGGGGCATAAGAGTTTTTTGAAATGTTGTTAGCCGCTGTGTGGTGTCATCCTCACCTTGTCCTTCACCCTGAATTCTTGTTTATTATAGCCAGGGTGTAAATGGTAAGATTCAGTAGTAACACCCAATCCTAGATGCTGGCAAATAATATCAAAGAGAATGGAAAGGCTGCTTATTGTATTTAGACCGATAATGGAGAATATTAGTATTAGTGTGCTCCATTCACTGATGCAATTTTCTAAGCCAGTGGGAGGAGGAAATGCCCAAAGCTCGGTGGTCTTTGGGAGTAAAATATGCCCCCTGGATTAAAAATGGCCTAGTGCCTGTGGATAGTGTGAGGAATAGTGCTATTGTTAGTGTTTAACGAGGAGGACATTACAGTGATAAGGTACCTGATAAGGTAAAGCCTGCCAAGTCCCATGTTGTGGATAAGACTGTTTTTGTGCCTTTCACTGATGCTGACAATGTGCCTAAATACAATCAGGCTGCTAATCCTGTGTGCAGCAATGTTGTGCCTGCTGATGCTGCAATGCAGCAAGAGTTACATTTAAAAAATGTCATTTCTATGGAGGAACTACAGGTGTCAGCACAGCCCATTAACCCTTCTTTATCTGAGTCCAAAGCTGTTTGCCCCACTGCTGCTGAAAACTCTACAGCGCAGCATCAGAAGACAGCTGGTATTGCAGCAGTAACTGTGACCATTCCTGATGGGAAATTGAATATTTCTGTGACTGATAACAATCACCCCAGTACCAGTGTGATGGACAATCGTCCTGCTACAGATTCTGCCAATTCAGTTCAAACAGTTGATAATGATAATAATAATAATAATCAGACTAATGTGACATCAGTGTGGGGCCTTGGCCAAGATAAGCCTACCTTTGCTCAGGTGGTCAGCTCTGCTACTGGTAGCTCCGCTCCCAAGCAGGGTTTTCCCCTACAGACTACCACTTTGAGCACCCCAGGATCTGGTCTTGGGTCTCTGGCTTCTGCTGGGGGACCCAGACGTAATGTAGATATTCTGAAATGGGAAGGTGGTGGAATCCCTCCAGCGCGGCGTGCAGTGGTGGATTTGATTTTGGAGATGGGTTTTGGGGCAAATGACCTGTATGCCTTTATACATGTAGCTGGGACATGGGATTATACGGTTAGCTTCACCAGGCCAGAGGGTCTTGACCTGTTCTGGGAGCGATATGAGGCTCGGTGCAGGTTAAGACCTGAATGAGAAGGTCTGGCCCCAGTTGCGGTTTCTCAGAGGTCAACAGTAAGAAAAATCAAAATTATCCTCACTAATGAGATCGTCCCTCTAGAGGTTTGGTTAAGGAACTATGGAGAAGTTTTGACCAAGCCCAATAAAATCCTTGATGAGCGTAACATCTGGACTGGGGGATGGTCAGTAACAGTCAGGTTGGCCAGGGATGGGAATGTTGTCCGTCACCTGTCCTCCTCAGCTTTCATAGGGAGGGATAGGATGACTGTTTTTTACCCTGGTCAGCCGAAGCTGTGTAACCGTTGTGGAGAAAAGGGGCATTTGAGCTCCTCCTGTTCAGCCTTGATGTGTTCAGTGTGTCGGGGTCAGGGTCATATGGCTAAGGACTGCACTAAAATGATCAGGTGCAACCTGTGCCTGCGCCTTGGCCACCCCTACAGCAGATGTCCTGAAGCCTGGCACAATATGGCGAAGGAGGTACTAGATGACTTGTCAAGGCTGGAGAGGTTGGAGGGTGAGGCCCCTGGTGTACCATCCTCCTCTGTGGTGACCGACTGCCTTGGTCCTGCTCAGGATCCCTCTCCTGTTCCTGTGGCCACCCCTCCTGTGTCTGTAAGTATTCCTTATGTATCTGTCTCTGTGTCCCCCCAGCCTACTGTACCCTCTCCTCTTGTGTCAGAACCTTCCAAGTCTGTGCCCCCCGAGTAAGTTCCCCCCAGGAGTCTACCCCTCCTAAGTCTGACTCAAAGGGAGCACCCCCCCCCCACCAGGAGTGGTAGCGTGTACTAAAAAGGTCGCTTCTTCCTCTGTAAAGGAGTCTTCTGTAAAGACTTTAAAGAAAAAAATAAGAGATGAGGGCATCTCTGAAGTTGACCTACAGTACCTGGAGGAGAGAAGGAAGGTTGGGAAGCGGAAGAAGCAGGCGGTGAGGATGGAACGGGCTCCAGTGCCTGTCTCCAACTGTCATAGGTCCTCTAAGTGGGATATTTCCTCATCTGGAGCTTCCAATTCTAAGATGGAATTTGAGGCGGCCTCAAGAAAGAGAGGCTTCTGGTGATGAGCAGCAGAGGGGAGCTAAGAAGCAATCCACCCAATAACCCAAATAGCGGTTCCCCCTCCGTTAAAAGTGGTGACAATAAATGTTGCCAGCATTAAGTCAGTAAGAGCTCGTTCTATGGCCTTCTTTTTGTTCAGCCAATTAGATGCTGAAATTTTATTTTTGCAAGAGACTAGGCTCACCTCCTTGGCAGATATTCATATGGCCAAGAGAGAGTGGAGGTATGGTCCATCTTACTGGTCTCTTGCGGCCGAGCCTTACGGCGGTGTGGCAGTGTTGTTTAAAACCGGCATGGTAACTGTCTGGCGGGTTATTGAGGTGGAGATTGGGAGATGTATGGTCTTAGACATCCTTGTGGGAAGGCAGGACCTGCGCCTAATTAATGTTTATGGGCCGCACACAAAGTGGGACAGGAAATACCTTTTTACAAGGATCAAGCCATTTCTTTTTACATCCCGGCAAGTGGTCTTTGGAGGTGACTTTAATACAGTAACTAGGCTCAAGGACAGGAAGGACTTCAAGGACAGGCTGGGATATGATAGCGTTTTTTTAAATAGTATGGTTAGGGATGCTGGTCTTGTGGATGTGCACATTAAGCACCTCCCGGATGACACTGGGTTCACCTTTCATCGAGGTAATAGTCAGAGTAGAATAGGTAGTTTTTTTTTTTAAGGACACCTCTGCTTTCTCACCCCCAGTGGTGCAGGCAGTAGAGTTCTCTGATCACTGTATGCTATCTGTGGTCCTGAATGCTTCAGACGCCCCTCAGAGGGGCAAGGGCATTTGGAGATTGAATTAGACTCTACTCAAGGAAGAACATGTTAGACAATCCTTTGAGGAATTCTTTCAGGCTCAGGTGACCATCTTGGACTTTTGTAGCAGCAAGGCTGAGTGGTGGGAGCTGACCAAAAAGAGGATCGCTGGATTCTTCAGGGGCCTAGCCAATAGAAAACAGTTTAATAAATACATGACCTACCAACATTTACGGAGGAAGCTGGATATTCTTGTCTTGAGAGGAGGAGATCCTGGGGCAATCTCCGAAGTGAAACTCCTTCTCAGGAAGTGTCAATATGACCGGCATGCCTCTTTGGTTCTGGAGAGGGACTATGGGAAGTACCACTCGCCTGACCCTTACCAGAACGGCAAACAAGGTGTAGCTGTTAAAACGGTCATTGGCCTTAAGGACAGTACAGGTTCCTTGACAAAGCCCAGGTCAGGGATTCTGGAGGTCATGAGGTCCTTTTATGCTGACCTTCTTGGGAGGAAAAGAGCTTGACCGTGACAAGATGGAAAGCTTTTTGGACTCTACTCCAGGTCTAAATGGTGAAGATGTTCCATTGATGAATTTGACAGAGGAGATCACAGTTGAAGAGGTGATGAGGGCAATTGAACAGCTTGCCATCAAAAAGTCACCTGGACCGGATGGCTTGACGGCTGAGTTTTACAAAGCATTTAAGTCTATTGTGACCCCGCATTTGGTAGAGGTTTTTAACAGTTGCTTTGCTGAGGGGGTGCTTTGTCCTTCCATGAGGCACTCGGCTGTGATTCTTCTTTCAAAAGATAAAGATCCTTCGATGATTGAGAATTGGCGCCCCATCAGCCTTCTTAATGTTGATAGAAAGATACTGGCAAAGATATTTTTCTGGCGCCTATCGTCAGTAGCAGAGTCTTTGCTTTCTCGCCATCAGCACTGTTCGGTCCAGGGTAGGAGCACCTTCACAGCGGTTTTAGCTGTCCGGGAGGCCTTGGAGCGGTGCAGGGCTGCAGGCTGGGGAAAATATTTGCTGACATTGGATCAGGCAAAGGCTTTTGATCGTGTTAACCATGAGTACCTGTGCTTGCTCCTTAGTAAGTACGGTCTGCCGGGTGGTTTTGTCAATTGGTTGAAAGTCTTGTATAAGGGGGCAGAAAGCTTTACTCTTGTTAATGGTTGGGTGTTTGCAATCGACCCCTTCATCAGGAGGCTAGAGAGCGGCATGTTGTGTTGGGGTACCAGTGGGGCTCCTGGGTAAGCCACCTTTGAGGGTTGTTGCCTATGCGGACGATGTGTTGGTGATTATCATTGGGACCGATGAAGCAGAGGAAGTGGTATCTCTGATATCACGTTACTCTGAAGCATCAGGCTCCAAGATTAATCAGGAAAAGAGTAAAGTTTTCTGGATGGGAAAGGAAGGTGAGGGGTTTGATCTCCTGGACACCTTTCCAGTGCCCAAGGAAAGAATTAAGATTCTAGGCATTGAATTCGGACCCGGCAATTATGGCCTCAAAAACTAAGAAGGCAGACTGGAAATTGCCAATACTAAGGTGATAAGCTAGAAGAGATGGAAGTTATCTCTGAGGGAAAGGGTTGATCTGATTAAGACTTACCTGATTCCGATCTTCTTGTATGTCAGCTTTGTCTGCATCTTGCCAGTGTCTCTCTATGCTAGGGTCAGTAGTGTGTTCTTCCAGATGCTGTGGGGGAACAGACTGAACCCCATCAAGAGGAATGTCACCTATGTATCCAGGAGGGAGGGTGGCTTAGGTATGGTCAACCCAGTTCTTTTCGCTGCTTTTTCTCAAGTTTAACATGTTGCTTCCATGGGAAGCTCTATGTTCGGAAATTCCGCAGTGAGATGGAGCGTAGCTGTCCTCGGGAGGAGTGTGCAGGTGAGGAGGAGACTATGGACCATTTTCTGCTTCATTGCCCTTTTAACATAGAGGTGTACAAACAGGTGGGATGGGCCCTCGGTGTTCCTTTCCTCTCCAGGATGGGTTATGCTGAGTGGGTGAACGGAGCATTCAATACTGGTGGGGTTTTTTGTTTGGATACACTTTTTCTAGTTAGCTTAGTAGTCCGTTATTTCACCTGGAACGCACGGTGTCAGGTCTGCACTCGGCATAAAATCCTTCCTGTTGAGGTGGTGGTGTATGACATTTTGCATGGGGTGGAGAAGAATCGGGTGCTTGAGAGAGACAAGCGGAGTCGGGGGGCTTGGTTGAAGGAATGGAGGGGTTTCAAGCCTCCCTGACTGCCAGGAGGAATTTTTGATAAATGGCTGCGTACATAGGTTGTGCCTCTTAGGCCCTCTCTGCTGCTTTATGTAAATAGTTTTCTAAAAATGTGTTGGCAATGGATTATGTATATATTGTAAATATTCTGAACATGGATGTGATTCCTTTGATTTCTGTTGAAGTTTTCTACTATGGTTTTGTTTTTTACTTTTGTATAAAATTGGTTGCTTGATTCTTTTCAATAAAAGATCAATAATGCCTCTTTATTAGGGTCAGTGGGAGGAATAGTACCCCAATGGAAGGTTAAAGGCAAGCAATGGATTACTGAACAGAGCCAAGGTCAATACATGTTGTGTTAAGGCATTCCTTTCAGTTGATTTGAAGACAGATAGGCCTGATACATGGTAGGCTATGACAAGAGGATCCTCTAATATCATTGGCTTGGAAAATGTACATACGTTTAAAGTGGTTTCAAGCCCTTTACACAGAGCAACATAAGTACCCAACTAGATCTCCTTGTGCTTTAGGGACCAGAACAATGAACTTTCATTGTTTCGTATTTGGTAAACTTTTCTGAAGGCAGAAGGAGCATTCTATGCATTAAGATTAAAAGCTTCTGTGTGCAGCAGCCCTCCTAATACTTACCTGAGCCCCATCTCTCTCCAGCGGTGTCCAAAAATGTCTCGGCTGTCCGGGACTCTCCCTCCTGATTGGCTGAGACACAGCATTGGTGCCCTTGGCTCCAGCTGCTGTCCATCAAAGTCAGTTAGCCAATTAGGAGAGAGAGGGGGTGGGGCCGAACCAGGGCTCCATATCTGAATGGACACAGGGAGCTGTGACTCGGCTCAGGTGCCCCATTGTAAGTTGCTTGCTGTAGGGGGCACTCAACAGGGGCCAGGAGTGCCAAAGAGGGACCTGAGAAGAGGGGAGGATCCAGGCTGCTCTGTTGCTCTGTGCAAAACCAACTGGACAGAGCAGGTAAGTATAACATGTTTGTTATTTTTAGAGAAAAAAACCTGAGAGTTTACAATCACTTTAACCGCCTCCGGACCAGCCGCCGCAGTTTTACTGCGGCAGGCTGGCTCCCCTGAGCGAAATCACGTTACTGTACGTGGTCTCACGGGGTCAGGATAGCAGGCGCATGCGTGCTTGCTGCACAGCGGGGGGTGCCGATGCTCGTGGCCGATATGACCGGCCACAAGCGATCGTGACCAGGAGACACAGAACAGGGACGAGTGTGTGTAAACACACACTTCCCTGTTCTGACAGGAGTGACAGATCGTGTGTTCCTATTAGCTAGGAACCACGATCTGTCACTTCCTGTAGTTAATCCCCTCCCCCTTCAGTTAGAATCACCTCCCAGGGAACATAGTTGACCCCTTCACCGCCCCCTAGTGTTAACCCCTTCACTGCAGTGACATTTTTACAGTAATCAATGCATTTTTATAGCACTGATCGCTGTATAAATGACCATGGTCCCTAAAATGTGTCAAAATTGTCCGATGTGTCCGCCATAATGTCGCAGTCACGACAAAAATCGCAGATCGTTGCCATTACTAGTAAATAAAAATAATAATAAAAATGCTATAAATCTATCCCCAATTTTGTAGACGCTATAACTTTTGCGCAAACCAATCAATATACGCTTATTGCGTTTTTTTTTAAACCAAAAATATGTAGAAGAATACATATCGGCCTAAACTGAGGAAAAAAATAGTTTTTTTTTATATATTTTCGGGGGATATTTATTATAGCAAAAAGTAAAAAAATAATGCGTTTTTTTTTCAAAATGGACGCTTTTTTTGTTTATAGCGCAAAAAATAAAAACCGCAGAGGCGATCAAATACCACCAAAAGAAAGCTCAGTTTGTGGAAAGAAAAGGACGTCAATTTTGTTTGGGTACAACATCGCACGGCCGCGCAATTGTCAGTTAAAGCGACGCAGTGCCGAATCGCAAAAAGTGTTCTGGTCAGGAAGGGGGTAAAATCTTCCGGGGCTGAAGTGGTTAAGGTTTCATCTCGGGAATTCTACTCTTTGTTGGAAAGTGCCACATATATTTTAATGTACGTTTGTATGTAAAGTCTTAGTTTGATGTTGGATGAGAAGACCTGGCTCACCATCAGCATTACAGTTCACCCCAAAGGTGTTCAAGTAGGGTTGAGGTCAGGGCTCTATGTTGGCCACTCCAGTTCCTTCACACCAAACTGGACATACCATGTCTATATGGAGCTAGGTGTGTTCACAGGGGCACATCATGCTGGAACAGAAAAGGGTCTTCACCAAACTGTTACCACGAGGTTTGAAGTGCAAAATCAACTAAAATATCTTTGTATGCTGTAGTATTAATGGCATCCTCCTGTAGAAACACCTGAACGCCATGATTTGAATGGGGGCTTCATATGATTGGCCATAAATTGTACACTTTGTACCACATTCCCCAATATTGGAGTGCAGGAGATGCTTGCAGTTGACCGAAATGGACAACCGGCAGTTTAAGAGAATGTGGTAGACATGTGCA
Source organism: Aquarana catesbeiana (assembly GCF_042186555.1). Lineage (NCBI taxonomy): Eukaryota > Metazoa > Chordata > Amphibia > Anura > Ranidae > Aquarana > Aquarana catesbeiana. Next base: position 795,066,561 of record NC_133325.1, read on the forward strand.
CTGCTGAAAAATGTGTTTGTTTTCGTTTCGTTTGTCTTTTGTTTTTTAGTAAATTCAAAAATTTGTAAATTTGAAAATTCGGAATTCGTAAATTAGAAAAATTTGAAAATTCGTAAATTTGAAATTCCGGAATTCATAAATTCGAAATTCGTAAATTTGTAAATTCATAAATTCGAAAATTCGGATATTCGTAAAAATTCAGATATTCGGAATTAACGAATTTGTCTAAATTCGTTACAAAACAAATTTGGAACTAAACTAACTGCACATGTCTAGAATGTAGTTAAGAAATAATGATGGTGTATATCAGCCAGAAGTACTCGGTTAAATTCAACTGAACTCGTTCTACAATGCAGAAGACTTTTTTGCCGTTTCATTAAGCAACTTTGTAAGCTCTGACTGCCAGGAACATACTCCAGGATTGCTAGTAGCGGGTTGGACCCCTTTTTGCCTTCATTCTTGGTGGGATAGATACAACAAGGTGTTGGAAACATTCCTCAGAGATTTTGCTCCATAGTGACATGATAGCATCATGCATTTTGTTGCAGATTAGTTGACTGCACATCCATGATGCACATCCATGATGCCAATCTCCCGTTCCACCACATCCCAAAGGTGCTCTATTGGATGAGATGTGGTGAGTGTGGAGGCCATTGGAGTACAGGGACCTCATTGTCCAGTGGTGAGATGATTGGAGCTTTGTGACATGGTGCATTATCCTGCTGGAAGGAGCCATCAGAAGATGGGGACACTGTAGTCATAAAGGGATGGACATGGCCAGCAACAATACTCAGGTAGGTCGTGGTGTTTAAACCATGATCAATTGTTACTAAGGGGCCCAAAGTGTGCCAAGAAAATATCCCCCCCACCATTACACCCCCACCACCAGTCTGAACCGGTGATACAAGGCAGGATGGATCCATGCTCCAAATTCTGACCCCACCATCTGAATGTCGCAGCTGAAATCCAGACTCATCAGACCAGGCAACGTTTTTCCAACCGTCTATCATTCATTTTTGCTGAGCCTGTGTGAATTGAAGCCTCAGTTTCCTGTTCTTACCTGACAGGAGTGGCACCCGGTGTGGTCTTCTGCTGCTGTAGCCCATCTGCTTCAAGGTTGGATGTGTTGTGCGTTCAGAGATGGTATTCTGCATACCTTGGGTGTAATGAGTGGTTATTGGAGTTACTGTTGCCTTTCTATCATCTGGAACTAGTCTGCCCATTCTCCTCTGACCTCAACAAGGCATTTTCCTCCACACAACTGCCGCTCACTGGATATTTTCTCTTCTTTCCACCATTCCCTGTAAACCCGAGAGATGGTTGTGTGTGTGAAAATCACAGAAATACTCAGACCAGCCCTGTCTGGCACCAACAACCACGCCACATTCAAAGTCACTTGTATCCTCTTTCTTCCCCCATTATGATGCTCGGTTTGAACTTCAGCAAGTTGTCTTCACCGCGTCTAGATGCCTAAATGCATTGAGTTGCTGCCATGTGATTGGCTGATTAGCAATTTGTGTCAAGCTAATAAAGAAGAGGCCGGTGAGTGTATATGTGTGTATATAAATACACACACACAGCATATACAGTATATATATATATACACTCATTGAAGCTAAAGAAGTTTTGGATGAGCACCAAAACATCTCCAACATCACAGAACGATTCCAGTTGAATGTGATTAGTTACTACCTACTATATTATGACTTGGAGAACCTTTACAAACATGGTTGTTTTTACAATGTATTATCTTTTTATTCTTTTATATGTATTTTTTCAGGATAACATTGTTGTTTATGTTTAAATGTGAGCTGTACCTGGGCTAAAAAAAAGTCCTGCCAAGTCCAGTCTTCAGGTTAGGACCATTGTCCTTGTGGAGCCCCCTTGTATCCCAGGCTCAGGATTTTATTGAAATTGTTACCATGAATTAAGCAAGGAAATGCAGCAAGAAATATTGCACAGCTTCTCTAGCCACTTCCGGACCGCCGCACACCGATGTACGTCCCTACTTTGAGGATGGATATCGTTGTTATGGCAGCAGCTAGCTGCCATAATCCCGGTATCCCTGTGTTCGGCCGGCGGTCCGGTACAAGACAAAAGTGGTCTCTGTGGCGGATTTGCCACAAGATCACTTTTATCGGTGGCGGGAGAGGGCCCCCCCTCCCGCCGCGATCCGGTGCCCTCCGCCGCTTACCGGAGCCACTGGCAGCGGTGGAGGAGATTGCGTCTGTCCCCTGCGCTGACATGGAGATGAGTGAGGGAGAAGATGGCCCCCAGCCGTCTCCAACACACTGCAGGGCGGAAGCGACGTCAAAACGTCACTTCCGCCCATAGCTCTTAAAGGGCCATTTTATTTATTTATTTTTTTTTTAAATGACTTTTTTTTTTTTATAGCATTTTAGTGTAAATATGAGATGTGAGGTCTTTTTGACCTCCAGATCTCATATTTAAGAGGTCCTGTCATGCTTTTTTTTGTATTCCTTGTAATAGGAATAAAAGTGACACTTTTTTTTTTAAACAGTGTAAAAATAAAAAGTAATAGGTAAAATAAATAAGAAAATTTTTTTTTTAAATGCGCCCCATCCCGCCGAGCTCGCGCGCAGAAGCGAACGCATACGTGAGCAGCGCCCGCATATGAAAACGGTGTTCAAACCACACATGTGAGGTATCGCCGCGATCGGTAGAGCAAGAGCAATAATTCTAGCCCTAGACCTCCTCCGTAACGCAAAACATGCAACCGGTAGAATTTTTTAAACGTCGCCTATGGAGATTTTTAAGGGTAAAAGTTTGTCGCCATTCCACGAGCGGGCGCAATTTGGAAGCGTGACATGTTGGGTATCAATTTACTCGCCGTAACATTATCTTTCACAATATAAAAAAAATCGGGCTAACTTTACTGTTGTCTTATTTTTTTAATTGAAAAAAGTGTATTTTTTCAAAAAAAAGTGCGCTTGTAAGACTACTGCGCAAATGCGGTGTGACAGAAAGTATTGCAACGACCACCATTTTATTCTCTAGGATGTTAGAAAAAAAATGTATAATGTTTGGGGGTTCTAAGTAATTTTTTAGCAAAAAAAAAATGTTTTTAACTTGTAAACACCACATCTAAAAAAGAGGCCTGGTCTTAAAGTGGCTAGAGAGCTTTTCATTTGTGTGCATATACCTTGTGATGTGAATAATTCTCGACCAAGAATGTCTGGATGACATAACACAGCATTTTATAAATGGAAAATGTACAACAAGGACACAAACCGTTAAGTGTTCCTGTCTACAGACATTGGATGCATTGGAGTCCAAGACCAAGCATATTCATTTAGATTTGCCAGTGAGGCTTCCCTTGTGTGTATAAGACAGGTACACTTTAATTTTAAATAAAACATTGAGAAAATCAAGGTTCAAAGTTATGATTCTTTATTTTATTTAGCAGAACATTTTCACCCCTTCCCGCCTGCCCCAGCGTCCCTTTAAATAGTTCTGAACACCCAGGAGGTGGGAACGATCAGCGGTCATATGATCACTGCCACGGTGGTGGCATGATTGGAAGCTGCTCCTGCCAGCCACCAATTAGACAAAAAATTCATTTGTTTTCATTTTTGTTTCATTTGTTTTTTTGGTACATTCGAAAATTCACAAATTCAAAAATTCGGAATTCGAAAATTCAGAAATTCAAAAAAGAACAAGCTGACAGGAGAGAGCATAAAGATTAGCTCATCAGTCTTCTACTTCTCCTTTAGGCTGTTTTCCCCACATTCAATTCGCATAGCAGGAGATTGTTACTGGCTCTCTATGGAGCCGTTTCACATACAGTATCTCACAATAGTGAGTACAACCCTTAGTCACATTTTTGTAAATATTTTCTTCTATCTTCTCATGTGACAACACTGAAGAAATGACACTTGTCTACAATGTAAAGTAGTGAGTGTACAGCTTGTAAAGCAGTGTAAATTTGCTGTCCCCTCAAAATAACTCAACACACAGCCATTAATGTCTAAACCGCTGGCAACAAAAGTGAGTACACCCCTAAGTGAAAATGTCAAAATTGGGCCCAATTAGCCATTTTCCCTCTTCGGTGTCATGTGACTCGTTAGTGTTACAAGGTCTCAGGTGTGAAAGGGGAGCAGGTGTGTTAAATTTGGTGTTATCGCTCTCACTCTCTCATACTGGTCACTGGAAGTTTAACATGGCACCTCATGGCAAAGAACTCTCTGAGGATCTGAAAAAAAGAATTGTTGCTCTACACAAAGATGACCTAGGCTATAAGAAGATTGCCAAGACCCTGAAACTAAGCTGCAGCACGGTGGCCAAGACCATACAGAGATATAACAGGACAGGTTCCACTCAGAACAGGCCTCGCCATGGTCCACCAAAGAAGTTGAGTGCACGTGCTCAGCATCATATCCAGAGGTTGTCTTTGGGAAATAGACGTATGAGTACCACCAGCATTGCTGCAGAGGTTGAAGGGGTGGGGGGGGTCAGCCTGTCAGTGTTTAGACCACACACTGCACACTGCATCAAATTGGTCTGCATGGCTGTCATCCCAGAAGGAAGCCTCTTCTAAAGATGATGCACAAGAAAGCCTGCAAACAGTTTGCTGAAGACAAGCAGACTAAGGACATGGATTGATAAATTGGAAGATAAATGTATTTGGTTCAGATGGTGACAAGTGTGTGTGGCGGCAACCAGGTGAGGAGTACAAAGACAATTGTGTCTTGCCTACAGTCAAGCATGGTGGTGGGAGTGTCATGGTCTGGGGCTGCATGAGTGCTGCCGACACTGGGGAGCTACAGTTCATTGAGGGAACCATGAATGACAACAGGGTTTTTTTTTTTCAGAAAATAGGTGCAGGAACTCAACCACGACCCCCCCCCCCCCACACACACACACACACCACTCCCCTCCAAACTGCATTAAATATTGGGAGTGCAGAGTTTAGGGGTGTGCTGCATACAGAGTTCAGGGGTTCTCTACACACAAGGTGCAGAGTTCAGGAGTGCTCTACACAGAGTGCAGAGTTTAGGGTTGTGCTGCATACAGAGTGCAGAGTTCAGGGGTGCGCTACACGCAGAATGCAGCCTTCTTCCACAGCTGCCTCTGTATCCCCCATCCGCATCTCACTTTCACCCTTCTTTAGCTCTGACCTCTGCATGCAACCCCCCTCCACTGCCCCCATCTCCACCCCCCCTTAAAAGATCCACCATCCTCCACATGTCTTACTTTTGTTGCTGTATTAAGCTGAAGCTTCCAGCCGGCTTTAGTACCTCGCCACACACTTTAGCTGGCTCCTCCTCTTTCACTTGCAGGGAGATCCTTCAATGGGGGTGTCGGCATCCACACTCCACCCTTGGCACCTGCATCTTCCTTGTCTTCATCCTGAACTCAGTGGGAGACACTGAGGAGATCAGACCTGTGGGAACCATTGGGAGACAAGCTGTCACTTGTAAACTCAGAAGCCAGACTTCTGTGTTTACAAATGATAGTGGTAAGCGGGGAGCAGTGGGCCTGAGCCAGAGGTGGTGGAACTGAGTTCCACCAAGTTCCAGCTGAAAAAAAGGCCTCAATGGCTGTATGTTGAGTTATTTTGGGGGGACAGCAAATTTACACTGTTATACAAGCTGTACACTCACTACTTTACATTGTAGCAAAGTGTAATTTCTTCAGTGTTGTCACATGAAAAGATAGAAGAAAATATTTTGCAAAAATGTGAGATACTGTACACGTGAACCTTTTGACTATTTCAACTATTTGAGTTTAAACTCTCCGGCATCCACCAAATACTATAATATCAGAATCTTTTAAGTCAATATTCACCCCAACAGAACCTGCTTTTTTTCTAAAATATATGCATACTCCCTAACCACCACACTGTGAGTAGCTCCATGATAAATATCACTTTATTATATGACCTTCCTAAATACATTCTCTGATCTATAATAATTTCTTATACCGTTTCAAAAAAACACACCCAGATCTAATATGTCCTAAAGTATAAACTCAATGTGAAATAATTCTGGTTTTCATTCAGACCTTTGCTACTGTACCACTCTCTGTATACCTTCATTACGGCCTTTGGAGAAATGCCAAGCTGGGGCAACCTGGAACATGCAAGTTCTCTGGAGCCTATATTGCTTACAAAGTGTACTACGACTAGCCTTCTATATATTATATAAATGTCCTCACATTGCCGGGCTTATCAAATCCTAATGAGTGTCAGCTCTGGAGAAAACTGCGTGGTGGTTAGTTTGCTTTAAATTCTCAAACAATCTTTATCCAGATGCTCGTTAATGGTTTAAAACGAGGCCCCCATCTACAGCTTTCTTGGAAGGTTTAGAAGGCTGTTCTTCTTCTCCTCCTTCTGAGAAGCATACAAGCTCGGCAGCTGGAATGGCTCTTTCCTTCTCTCTGGGGAATTGAAAGGACAGGCCTTGAGGTGTTCAGACATGGAAGAGATATCATCGAAGATCCACCGATGGACCGGAGAGAATAGTCTGCTGAAATTCCAGACCTGGAGGAAGACCAGAGAGCAAAGGTGAGGAATTGGGCTGGAGGTCAGCTACAGCCCTAGAACCTTCATTACACACTTTACCAAATGTCATATTAGGACCACCACCAGATCAACACCCTACATCTGTAACTTCCAACATACATTTACAAGCAGCAGTTCCAAAGTGAAGAACAAAAGTTTGCCTTTTCATTCAACTCTTACAATAGCACATCAGATTCCATTCATTCACCCAACTGGGAGAGCTGGGAAATCCTCAGGGTCCGTTGTATGCAATGTATGAGTCTACTTTACATTTGATTCAGGCTTGATTCACACTTCTGTTTTTCGGTGATGTGTGTGTTACTCATTACAATCATTGCTGTGTTGCAGTGCCATTCATTTTGAATGGTACCTTGCTGCACTTAGGAAGGGGTCTCCAAACTTTCTAAACAGAGGGCCAGTTTACTGTCCTTCAGACTTTAGGGGGGCTGGTCTAGGGCCATTGGGAGTAGAAAATGTCTTGGCATCCAGTGGGAGGAATTGTGCCCAATCAATGGTGGCTTCTAAATTTAAAAACATTTGGCGGTGGTAATACACTAGGTATTTGCACCATAGTTATAGTATATAGTCATTGTTACATAGTAGGTGAGGTTAAAAAAGACACAGGTCCATCAAGTCCAACCTATGTGTGTGATTATATGTCAGTATTACATTGTATATCCCTGTATGTTGTGGCCGTTGCTTATCTAATAGATTTTTGAAACTATTGATGCTCCCCGCTGAGACCACCGCCTGTGGAAGGGAATTCCACATCCTTGCCGATCTCACAGTAAAGAACCCTCTACGTAGTTTAAGGTTAAACCTCTTTTCTTCTAATTTTAATGAGTTTTAAACTCCCTTCCACTGAAAAGTTTTATCCCTATTATGGGGTCACCAGTACAGTATTTGTAAATTTAAATCATATCCCCTCTCAAGCGTCTCTTCTCCAGAGAGAATAAGTTCAGTGTTTGTAACTTTTCTTCATAACTAATATCCTCCAGACCCTTTATTAGCTTTGTTGCCCTTCTATGTGCTCGCTCCATTTCCAGCACATCCTTCCTGAGGACTGGTGCCCAGAACTGGAGAGCATACTCCATGCTTTCCACTGGGCATATGACATCATGATCTCCACCTCCTCTCCACTGGGCATATGACATCAAAGTCTCCACCTACTCTCCACTGGGCATATGACATTGTGATCTCCACCTCAGCCAATTAGAGGAAGCCTTGCATTTCTTCACAAAATAAAAGGCTTCCTGTGAATGGTAGTGCATTGCTCAGTCCAACTCGATTTTGATCCAGGAATGGGACAGGAAAGTCCCTGTCCTGCTGCCGGAACACAGTGCTGTATACTTAATGTAGCTGATGGTACATACAATTTTTTCTCTAACAGCCACCAGTTAAGCTTTAAAATTTCTGTCAGGTTTCTTTTTTCAGAAAGTATCTCTCTTGGAGAAATTTCACTTTTTTAACATTTAAGGGTGCCACTTGGGACATGAATTGAGTTAAAATCACCCCAATGAGACACAGACAACAATAAAAATTTTGTAAACCTTCACTACTCCATTCTAAAACAAAACATGTAGGGTTTTTAACCTTTGCCTATCAATCTGATGCTATAACCACTCAAACAAAGCCCTTACCTTTTTTCGACACCTCCATGAACTTCCACCGTGGGAGTAAGTCTTCTTCTCCCAGAGAAGATGGACCATCCCCTTCTCTTGCAATAATGAGGCACAGACATCTCTCATAAGGGAAGAGACTTGGGACAGCTGGCAGAGACTGAAGCTGTCCAAGAACCCAGCAATGTGTTGTAGGAGCTCAAGTGGAAGGTTGGAGAGGGAGTCTTTGCTCTTGCCTCGATTGCTCCTTGAAAGATTGGGTCTTACTCCCTCATACAAACTACAGTCCATCAGTGGCTTCACTGCAAATGTCTTGAGTTGTTTGCTGTAGATGACCTGTGACTTCACTCCCGCAGGACGAAACCGATTTTGCATGAAGGTGCAGCCCAAGTAGGAAAGTGGGCAACGTTGCTGGAACCAGCCACCGAGGCTGGACTGTATGTCACAATGGGCATTTTTAAAATGTGAGGAGAACTCATCTCTACGGAAGAAGAGTTGGCACGAAAAGGTAAAGGATGAATTACTCTTGTTATGTCTGCTACATACACTCTCACTCAGGATATCCAGTTTAAGACCTAAACGTCTCATTTCCTTCTCTGTCATAATATCCAATAAAATAGTTTTTTTAGTGAAGGGATCTTGACCAAAATTATAAGTTTGAGTTCCAAAATCAATGAGCAGCCCATCTAGGGCCTTCATCTGTGATACCTCATGACCTTTAAGCTCCCTTTCAAGGGCACACATCAAGATTGTGTCAATAGTCTTAGATTGTGACAAGTCTTCTTCAGGGAGGCCTAGGTCAGATGTGTCCACCAATTTCTCAGCTCTCTCCTTCCTGGGATTTTCTTCCCCGAGTTTGGCTCTACGGCCACAGTAGCTTGTTGGTACTTTAAAGGTGCACACAGTCTTTACCGTCTGGGCTTCCAGGTTTCCATACACAAAGTCCTTCTCTTTGGGAGTGCATGCCGCCATCTGTCCAAATCGGATTAGCATGCGGCCATGATGCACAATGTACATGTTGTAGCTGCCGCAGTCCATTTCTGTTTTCAGTCTTTCCAAGACCCCCTCTTGCCATGGAGCAAAGCCAGTCTTTTCTGATAGTTCTGTATATCTTCTCTTGCATTCCTCGTCATTTTCGCCCTCATTAGTTGGATTTTTCCCTTCTTTTGCATTGGGATTACCACCTGGTGCTTTGCTGGCTCCAGCTGATGTACTGGTGCTTTGATCTCCTGCTTCCGCTAGATATTCGGCTGCTTTCTTCTCTTTGCTAAAAATAGCCTCCCACTTGGAAAACTTATCAAAATCATGGTTGAGTTGACCCCGAGCTAAAGCTTCTCGCTGAAAGTCAGTCAGGCCATCCAGTTCCACACTGCTATGGTTTGCTACATTAGATGAGAGATCAGTTCCTCCTACAGCACCGGCCTCCTCGTCTTCCTCGGGCCTCTTCAAGTTTATTGTGTTTTGAGGGTCTTCAGAGAGTTCTGGGAAAAGTTCAGCCAGTTTAAGAGATTTAAAGAGAATCTTTTGATCCCGTAGAGATAAGGCCAAGTCCAGGCATTCCTCACTTTCTTCCTCCTTCAGAACATTCTCGTAAAGTGTTTGATCCTGATTTAGATTGGGCCAGCGGTTCCAGTCCATGGAACAGCAAACCACACTAGCTGGGCATATCTTGAGGTGCCTGGCCTGCTTACACCTACTCATGTAGAACGGGCATCCAAAAACTGAATTGAGGCATTGCACCCATTCATTAGGGCATAGCAGCTGATGTTCCTCCTCCTTGCACATATGGAACATGGCACCACAGTGTAAGCGGCAGCTTATCATTACACAGGAAATGCCAGTGTTGATGGGAGCTTGGCATCTTTTGCTAAAGCAGTTCTGGCAGTGCCTGTGCTCACCAGGACGAGGCTTTATCGCCTTTCCCTTTAAAAAAAAAAACACATATTGATAAGTAGTTCAGAGGCTGCCCAACCCCACAACCCCACAACCTCACAAGCACCAGTCCATACACACTGCCTCCAGTAACTCAGTCAGGGCCGTCTTTAATGCAGGGCAAACATGGCACCTGCCCTGAGCCCAATCTTTGTTGGGGGGCCCAAAGCATTGAGCCCAAGCTACCCACGAATTGGGGCCCCAATGGCACTTTGCAGAGTGCACAGAGGACACGGGAGGCTGTATTCCCGTGCTAGCCAGCAGAGAGGGGGCGGGGCCCGGGAGCTCCACTGACGCTCTGACCCCGCCCTATGCATCCTGTATGCTCGGAACAGAGCGGCTGTAGTGAGAGCAGTGATCAGAGTGGGAGTGTCAATGGAGCTTCAAGCCCCACCCGCTCTATACTGGCTGGGGAATACAGAGGTCTGGGGGCTGGGAGCTCCACTGATGCTCTAACCCAGCCCCATGCCTGTATGCTCAGGGTGTAGCAGTAGTAGTGAGAGCAGAGAGTGGAAGCCCCACCCCCGGACCTCTGGCTGTATGCAGAGAGCTCGGCTGGCCAGGTGTGTCCTTACACCCATAAAATGCCTGACTGCTGAAACCCTGAGCTGTTTTATTCAACTGTAAAGCTGTTCATTGCTGAAAGTTCTCTGACCATCTCCTGTAAAATGTCTGCAGTCTCTGATTGTCACCTGTAGCATTTCCGCAGTCTCTTATTGTCACCTGTAGCATGTACGCAGTCTCTTATTGTCACCTGTAGCATGTCCGCAGTCTCCGATTGTCACCTGTAGCATGTCCACAGTCTCTGATTGTCACTTGTAGCATGTCCGCAGTCTCTTATTGTCACCTGTAGCATGTCCACAGTCTCTGATTGTCTCCTGTAGCATGTCAGCAGTCTCTGTTTGTCACCTGAAGCATGTCAGCAGTCTCTGATTGTCACCTGAAGCATGTCCGCAGTCTCTGATTGTCACCTGTAGCATGTCCGCAGTCTCTCATTGTCACCTGTAGCATGTCCGCAGTCTCTCATTGTCACCTGTAGCATTTCTGCAGTCTCTGATTGTCACCTGTAGCATTTCTGCCGTCTCTGATTGTCTCCTGTAGCATCTCCGCAGTCTCTGGTCATCTCCTGCAGTATACTTGCCATCTCTGATGCTCTCCTGCAGAATATTTGCAGTCTCTGATCATCTCCTGTAGTATTTGTATTAATGTGCCGCTTTACTTGCTCAATTATTTGGGATTGCTCCACTTCTCAGTGAGTGGTAATAATGTGGTTTAACCTGTAGCAACCAATCAGTGAACAGTAGTGATCTGCTGTAACCCCTAGCAACCAGTGAGCGCTAATAATGTGCACCAACCTCTAGCAACCAATCGGCAAGCAGAGATTATGCATTGTAACCTCTAGCAACCAGCCAATGAGGGGTAAGGATAGGCTGTAACCTCTGGCAACCAATTGGAATAGCTGTGTGATCTGCTGCAGTAAACTGATTCTGAGTCCACCTGATATTTTTTGTATTTCTCGGGGGGGCCCAAGAAAATGTTTGCCCAGGGCCCAATCAATATTAAAGACGGACCTGAACTCAGTCTAGGGGATGTCTTTTTGATATTTATTGCTTGAAGAACATTAAACAGGAGAGGGGTTAGGGCTTGGGATACTCCAAAACACTGCCAGTAACAGGATAATTTTCCCCAGAATCTCATTCAGGGAATCTGCTGTGGACAGGGGGCGGGGGGGGGGGGGGGGTGTCCAGTATTATGAAACCCTATGATAGCAGTCTAGCAGTCTCAGCCCATAGCTACATCTAACTCTTATATCCAAAACCACACAGTCACCAATCAATTCAGGGTTACTACTTACAAGTCCCCAGGACAGCTGCACACCTTCCAGCTTCCTCTGGACATGATCCAGTGATGAAGACAATCCTTCTCCAGATCAGAGCCATTTTTGGTGGAGTCCCACAGCTGGTGTTTTAATAAATATTGTTCCAGGCTTCAGGACCCCAGCTCTGCCACAGCTGAGACCTTAAATAGCACCAACTCAATCCTTCAATCCTCCTAGGGCAGCAGCCCCAGAAGCGTTGGAACCCTCCCTGTCAAGGAAAGAACAATCTCTCCAGAGCCTCAAACTATTTATCACCTCCCCAACTACCTTCTGCACACTCCTCTCCAAGGATGAGCCAGGGCATGATAAAAATTCAGACTGGTCATTTGAATCTCCCTCCCTATGTTCTGGAAGCTTTTTTCAGAAACATGTGAAAGCAATCAAACTCCCAGCCTGTGAAAACCTGAACAGACCAGGACAAGCAATCACAGCTCCCTTGAGTACAGAAGGACCCCAAAAACTAAATTTACCTAGCATCCTACGCTAGGAGGGTGCTACACAACAAAGATTTTAGATAACATGGATCTAGCATTAGATATTTTTCTTTGTGTGGCGTGCTAGGTAATGTGAGTGTGTGTAATGCCGCGTAGACACGAACGGACTTTACGGCAGACTTGGTCCGGCGGACTTTCTGAATGAACGGACTTGCCTACACACAATCAACCAAAGTCCGACGGATTCGTACGTGATGACGTACAACCGGACTAAAACAAGGAAGTTCATTGCCAGTAGCCAATAGCTGCCCTAGTGTCGGTTTTTGTCTGTCGGACTAGCATACAGACGAGCAGACTTTTCGACCGGACTCGAGTCCGTTGGAAAGATTTGAAACATGTTTCATTTCTAGGTCCGTCCAACTTTTGGGAAAAAAAGTCAGCTGGAATTGTCCGATGGACTCTGATCAAGTCTGCCGTAAAGTCCGCTCATGTGTACGCGGCATAAGACTTCCAGCTGCTGTATGTATTTCAATACTCCCTCTGATGATGCCGTTTCTCCAGAAGGACAGAGCCGTCTTTGTTCAGGCATCATTGAGTTTCACCACTGAGACTGAGATGCCATCTCAGAGATGACACAATCATGCAAATCCTGGTGCCTGTTCAGTTCTTGGTTGTGCTCATAAATATCAATCACATTCATACAGGACACTATGGCTCTAGTGAGACTGCTCCAAAGTTTGGAATCTAGATAAATTAAGTCTAATGAGAACACCAGACCAAGTGTAGCACCCTCCTAGTTAGGCTTCTGGCTAGCCTAGGTAAATTTAGTTCTTTTAGCGGTACTGTAATCAGTTGAGTGTCTTGTGATTATTTTGGGCTGTTGTGTGTCTCACCGGTTGCAGGATTAACTGCTTCCCCCTGACTTTCAGAGGGTTCCGGAATGTAGAGGGCTGGGGGAGTCAAATAAGCATCCTGAATATTTATGTGGTCCCAGCCAATCCTTGAGGGAGGGTGCCCAGTAGGTTGCTGGGAAGGAGCATAAATAGTTTGAGGCCTGAAGCAAATGGGGTTCTTGTCCAAGAGAAGACCCCCAGCCTGAAGGGATGCTGCCCTTCTGGGCAATCAAGCTGTGCTTCTTCATTCGCTCATCGAGGTTCCGGCTGGGTCATCTGGGGGGGCCTATTCTACTGAACTTTGCTGGAGCTGATCGAGGGATTTATTCTTGGGAACCTGGTCTGGAGAGCCCACAGGAGACATGTCTGGCTGATAATGGAAGGAGGCATCCAAATATCAAAGGACATTTGTGAGTGTAGAGATCCCAGTGACTGTGTGCTACTGCTAACCCTCTGGAATTTGGGTCAGCCTATGCATAGGCAGGCCATACACGGTGCAAATTTCTTTCCCACAACCACAATTCCCCCATCAATACAGACAGTGCTGACAGGGGAATCAGCAATTGTCTTTTTCCAGCAGGGGGGTGGTAAGCCAAAGAATCTGACAGGCTTATTGTAAATCGGTTGATCTACTTGCTCATTAACAGGTCTTTAGGAACTGGCTGAGATTCAAACCATGTATGGACTGCCTTAAAAGTGGACATTCCTTATGGTGGGCCTTTGTAGCCCAGTTCATCATTTGCTGCTGCAAGGAATGCGCTAGGAAGTTTGAGAAAGTGAGAAGTGGCCTCAAGTTGTTACTTTGTCCTCCATACTGGGTGCACGGGCACGCCCCCCCTATCCAAACGTCTGGCCCCCTAATCTACATGCGGGGCGTGGTACGCATGGATTCCAATCAGGGTTTTTTTTTAAGCAGGTGATTAGAGCCAGAGGCTCTAATAGGCTTCAAAAAAGGGTGGGCTTGGGACGCAGAGCACTGTGCCCCGAGCCCACCCAGTTGTGTCACTATAGCGAATGAATATTGCTTGTGGGTGACCTGACCGGGGAGGGGTGGCTGTGGGTGCACTTTTTGCCCCCCCCACCCCAGAAATATACCACCAGCCGCTACTGATCCCACAGTTACCTTGCACCTATCCAAGTTCAAGTTTAGACTGTTTAACGAGCCAGAATAGTGACTCTGACTGTGTGCCCGGCTAATAGCAGTCTAACTGGGGAAAGAACCTTGGGACTAAATCAGTAGGCCCTTCAAGGGTGAGCACTACACAAGGAGCTAAGAGTCAAACAAAATCTGTTAATACTGGTGTTATTCCATAACAAGAAGACATAAAACCACCAATGCGTTTTGAGGCTCAGAGATTTCCCCCCCAGGGCTACAAGACAAATACAAGGGTGGTTGTAAGAATATGAAATACTACAATACAAATGACATAATAGACCTGATTTGTGTAGAATTGTGTACTGTTGCAACCACCCTCGCTTGTGTCTTGTAGCCCTGAAGAAGGGGGAGATCATTAAGTCCCAAAATGCATTGGCCGTTTTGTCTTCTTGGGATTAAATATCAGTATTAAAAGATTTTTTTTTTTAGGTTGCTGCTAACTCCATCCTCCACGTTGGCATATGTGCTGAAGGCTAGATGGGAGGAGAATGTGGGAGCAACAGAGGATGAGGAATAGAGTGATGCCCTAGACACATGCAAACTAGTACCCCCCTAAACTTTCTGACCGCCTCACACAGATCTATATACTCCACCGTTCATACCTTACTCCACTTGGAATATCTAGGTACAAACGCGACCAAAATGCTCTTTGCCCCGATGTGTAACCAGAAAGCAGGCACATTCTATCACTTGATTTGGAGCTGTCCTAGGGTACAAGGCTTCTGGACACAAGTTGTACAGTTCCTGCATGATACAATAGGCTCTCCTCTTACACTACACCCCAAACCTTGCCTTCTGGGGAGATGTTCAGAAACAGATATAGATAAATTCACTAAAATCTTCCTAAATAAAAATGATTTTTTTCTGCGTGGAAAGTCCTGGCAAGACAGTGGAATGAGGATTAATTCACCTGACTTCAGTACATGGATAGCAGAAGTGAATAGCAGCTTACCATATAAAAAACTCATATATAAGCATAGAGGCTGTCCGTCAAAATACACTAAAATCTGGGATAGGTGGCTACAAACCTCAGAAACTCTTATGCCCCGTACACACGATCGGACATTGATCGGACATTCCGACAACAAAATCCTAGGATTTTTTCCAATGGATGTTGGCTGAAACTTGTCTTGCATACACACGGTCACGCAAAGTTGTCGGAAAATCCGATCGTTTTAAACGCGGTGACGTAAAACATGTACGTCGGGACTATAAACGGGCCAGTGGCCAATAGCTTTCATCTCTTTATTTATTCTGAGCATGCGTGGCAATTTGTGCGTCGGATTTGTGTACACACGATCGGAATTTCCGACAATGGATTTTGTTGTCGGAAAATTTTATCTCCTGCTCTCCAACTTTGTGTGTCGGAAAATCCGATGGAAAATGTGTGATGGAGCCCACACACGGTCGGAATTTCCGACAACATGCTCCGATCGGACATTTTTCATCGGAAAATCTGACCGTGTGTACGGGGCATAGGTTAGTAAGGTGAACCTTTCTCTTTTTACCTGTGAATTGCCCTCCACCAATCATTTTTGTTATTTAGTGGCGACTCAGTAGTTCTGAGGGCGGGGGCAATGGATTCCCTTAATTTGCATAGATTTCCTCTCACTTCCTGTTTGGCTATGGGCAGGGCTGCTGATAGAAATCATGGGGCCCCATACAGCCTACCTGATGGGGCCCCTTTTAGCCCGACCCCTGGTCCTGCCCCCAGTCCCTCCATCAGCCCCACCCCTGGCCCCGCCCCTATACCGAGAGGCTAGGCTAGGGTAGCTCACAGTGTGCAGTGAAATCAGAGGAAGCCATTTCAGTCCAGAAGAGGAGCCGGTACAACTGTGCAAGACTGGAGGGGAGGTCGGGTTTAAGGATATAAAATCTCCTGAGAGTTGAAATCATCTAAACAATAATAAAAGTATAGGTCGGGGGCCCATCCCAACAATCCCAACAATAACAATTAAAAAGATATGCAAGTTAAATTCTTTTCATTTGTCCGATGTTTTGATTGTCGGGTACATGTTATATTGTATAACTGGGAATCTCCAGTATTACTCACCATTATGAAGAATAGGTCAGTCTGTGCCCAGCGCTCTGATGGTTGGGGGTCGAAGAATTATCCTCCAGTCATTAGTGCTGGGATGAGATAAGAAGAAGTGAATTAGGAAAATCTGACATTAAACAATCACTGTGATTCATAAAAAAATATTTCAGGAAACAATTTTATGTTGCAATTTTAATTAAAGGATCTTGTAGGAAAATAAGACTCTTAAAGAATGTTCTACGGCAGGGGAATCCAAACTCTCTAAACAAAGGGTCCGTTTATTGTCCTTCAGACTTTAGGGGGGCCAGACTGTGGCAGTCTAAAATGTCCAGGCATCAGTTGGAGCAAACAATACCCCATCTTTGGTGTCATTGGTAGGAATTGTGTCCCATAATTGGTGTCATCGGTACGGATTGTGTCCCATCATTGTGTCTTTGAGAGGAATTGTGCCCCATCATTAGTGTTATTTAGAGGAATTGTACCCCATCATTGGTGTTATTGGTAGGGATTGTGTCCCATCATTGGTGTCATTGGCTGGAATTGTGTCCAATCATTGTGTCATTGAGAGGAATTGTGCCCTATCATTAGTGTTATTTAGAGGAATTGTACCCCATCATTGGTGTTATTGGGCCCCATCGTTGGTGTCATTGGTAGGAATTGTGTCCCATCATTGGTGTTATTGAGACAAATTGGGCCCCATCATTGGTGTCATTGGGCCCCATAGTTGATCTAATTGGTAGGAATTGTGCCCCATCATTGGTGTTATTGAGAAGAATTGAGCCCCATCATTGGTGTCATTAGTAGGAATTGTGCCCCATCATTGGTGTTATTGAGAGGAATTGTGCCCCATCATTGGTGTTATTGAGACGAATTGGGCCCCATCATTGGTGTCATTGGGCCCCATAGTTGATCTAATTGGTAGGAATTGTGCCCCATCATTGGTGTTATTGAGAAGAATTGGGCCCCATCATTGGTGTCATTAGTAGGAATTGTGCCCCATCATTGGTGTTATTGAGAGGAATTGTGCCCCATCATTGGTGTTATTCGGCCCCATCCTTGATGTCATTTGTAGGAATTGTGTCCCATCATTGGTGTCATTGTGCCCCATTGTTGGTGTTATTGGTAGGAATTGTGTCCCATCATTGGTGTCATTGGGGCCCAACGTTGGTGTCATTGGTAGGAATTGTGCCCCATCATTGGTGTCATTGGCTGGAATTGTGTCCAATCATTGGTGTCATTGGTAGGAATTGTGTCCCATCATTGGTGTCATTGGTAGGAATTGTGTCCCATCATTAGTGTTATTTAGAGGAATTGTACCCCATCATTGGTGTTATTGGGACCCATCATTGGTGTCATTGATAGGAATTGTGTCCCATCATTGGTGTCATTTGGGGCCTAACGTTGGTGTCATTGGTAGGAATTGTGCCCAATCATTGGTGTTATTGAGAGGAATTGGGCCCCATCATTGGTGTCATTAGGCCCCATCGTTGATGTAATTGGTAGGAATTGTGCCCCATCATTGGTGTCATTGAGACGAATTGGGCCCCATCATTGGTGTCATTGTGCCCCATTGTTGGTTTCATTAGTAGGAATTGTGCCCCATTATTGGTGTTATTGAGAGGAATTGTGCCCCATCATTGGTGTCATTGTGCCTTATTGTTGGTATCATTAATAGGAATTGTGCCCCATCATTGGTGTTTTTGGGCCCCATCGTTGGTGTCATTGGTTGGAATTGTGTCCCATCATTGGTGTTATTGAGAGGAATTGGGCCCCATCGTTGATGTCATTGGTAGGAACTGTGTCCCATCATTGGTGTTATTGGGCCCCATCGTTGGTGTCATTGTGCCCCATTGTTGGTGTCATTGAGAGGAATTGTACCCCATCATTGGTGTTATTGGGCCCCATAGTTGGTGTCATTGGTAGGAATTGTGTCCCATCATTGGTGTCATTGGGCCCCATTGTAGGTGTAATTAGTAGGAATTGTGTCCCATCATTGTGTCATTGAGAGGAATTGTGCCCCATCATTAGTGTTTATTTAGCGGAATTGTATCCCATCATTGGTAGGAATTGTGCCCCATCATTGGTGTTATTGAGAGGAATTGTACCCCATCATTGGTGTCATTGGGCCCCATCGTTGATGTAATTGGTAGGAATTGTGCCCCATCATAGGTGTTATTGAGACTATTGGGCCCCATCATTGGTGTCATTGTGCCCCATTGTTGGTGTCATTAGTAGGAATTGTGTCCCATCATTGGTGTTATTGAGAGGATTTGTGCCCCATCATTGGTGTTATTGGGCCCCATCCTTGATGTCATTTGTAGGAATTGTGTCCCATCATTGGTGTCATTGTGCCCCATTGTTGGTGTCATTGGTAGCAATTGTGTCCCATCATTGGTGTCATTGTGCCCCATTGTTGGTGTCATTGGTAGGAATTGTGTCCCATCATTGGTGTCATTGGGGCCCAACATTGGTGTCATTGGTAGGAATTGTGCCCCATCATTGGTGTTATTGAGAGGATATGGGCCCCATCATTGATGTCATTGGTAGGAATTGTGTCCCATCGTTTGTGTCATTAGGCCCCATTGTTGGTGTCATTAGTAGGAATTGTGCCCCATCGTTGGTGTTATTGGGAGGAATGGTACCCCATCATTGGTGTTATTGGGCCCCATAGTTGGTGTCATTGGTAGGAATTGTGTCCCATCGTTTGTGTCATTAGGCCCCATCATTGGTGTTATTGAGAGGAATTGGGCCCCATCATTGGTGTCATTGGGCACCACTTTTGGTGTCATTGGTAGGAATTGTGCCCCATCATTGGTGTTATTGAGAGGAATTGGGCCCCATCATTGGTGTCATTGGGCCCCATCATTGGTGTCATTGGTAGGAATTGGGCCCCATCATTGGTGTCATTGGTAGGAATTGTGTCCCATCATTGGTGTCATTAGGCCCCATTGTTTGTGTCATTGGTAGGAATTGTGCCCCATTATTGGTGTCATTGGGAGGAGTTGTGCCCCATCATTGGTGTCAGTGCATGAAATAGTGCCCCTAGGGCCAGATAAAAGCAAGCGAAGGGCCATATCCGGCCCCTGGGCTGCAGTTTGGAGACCTCTGTTATGGGCTTTCTTCAACCCTAACTATATGAGTGTTTAGTAGCTTCTGGAGCCATTAATCCCCTGATCAGGGGGTACCTACAGATCATGGGGTCCCATAACAAAATTTTGAGGCCCCCCCATGACTTCTCTCTGTGGCATCTGGCACTGACATCTGTGACAACAGGTAGGAGGATAACTGTCAACACAACATTCAGAGCTTCTCATTCTACAAAACTAAATGTATTTTTGTTCTGTGCAAATGCCGGTAAAATCAAATATCATTTCTCTGCTTTCTCACAAAGTTCGATGTTCTTCTATTATAAGAAGGATGTGAATCTGGAAATCGCACATTATGGCTATTAGATGGAACAGACGATCGTAGGAAATAAGTACTGGTTGTCGGCTCCATCTAGTGGTTATAATGCGTTATTTCCTGAATTTATTTATTACAGGTATTTATTTATTACAAGTGCTTTACATATACAGTATATTGTACATTCACATCAGTCCCTGACCTCAAGGAGCTTACAATCTAATGTCCCTAACTCACATTCATGCACATACTAAGGACAATATGGACAGAAGCCAATTAACCTCCCAGCATGTCTTTGGAGTGTGGGAGGAAACCGGAGTACCCGGAGGAAACCCACACAGGCGCGGGGAGAACATGCAAACTCCAGGCAGGTGGCGCTGTGGTTGGGATTGGAACTGATTCCCATTATTCTTATGAATGAATAACATCCAACCACATGAGAAACATTCGATTTCACCGACATTTGCACAGAACGAATGTACATGTAGATGCGCAGGATGAAAAGTTCTGCACATTTTATTTATAAATATATTTTTATTGTATTTGTCTGACAAAAAAAAAAGAAGGCCGTCTGCAGTACATCTCTGTAATGCAGTCACATGTCCTCAGATTTTATCCCTGTATATTTATTAGGCCAAACAGCAGCAAATAAGAGATGCTCATTGTTCGGGTTTACTTTAAAGTGTTTGTAAAGCCAAAATCTATTTTCTCCGGATGTTCGGCACCATTATATACGGTTATCATTAGTAAATCATTTTCTTGTGAATCTGTTGCACAGTTTGTTGTCAGTATTGTCACTTCCTGTTTTAGGCTGACAACATTAAAAGTGGTTTTAAACCCTCACATATACCCAGTGAAGGGACCGGCCTCAGGTGATACACAGAGATGATACAAAACCTCCTACATAAGTTGTACCTGTTTATCTACATCATTCTCCTTTCTACATTCATTTAAAGTGCAGAACTTATAAAGTTTGTCTGGGCTTTCAGAAAAAAGGGGGCAATTCGTTTAGTTCCAAATTCATTTTTTTGACAAATTCGTTAATCTTGAAATTTCAAATTTCTGCAATTCAAAATTTCCAAATTTCTGAAAATCCAAATTTCGGAAAATTTTAAATTTCGGAAATTCGGAATTCGGAAATTGGAAAATTGGAAATTTTGGAAATTGGAACATTTCGAGAATTGGAAAATTCGAATTTAGGAATTGAAAACTTCGGAAGTTTGGAAATTTGGAAATTTGGAAATTTGAAAATTCGAAATTTAGGAAATTTGAAAATTCTAAAATGAGAATGAAAATCTGAAAACTCAAAAACCCGAAAATGTGAAATAATAACTAGCTAATAATAACTATTAAATTATAGGTATTGGAATTTCCTTTCAAATGTGGCTGTTAATGAACGTAATAAGTACAAATTTATCCAAAGTTATGAATTATCTGAAATAACAAATGCCGTATCTAAACGAAAGGAACGTAACGATCTAATAATAATAAATAACAATAATAAAACCTTTTTATTATTATTATTATTAATTTGTTCCATTCCATTTGTTTACATGTGGCATTCTTTATTTCAGATAATTCGTAACTTCAGATAAATTCGTATTCGTTACAGTCTCTAACAGCCAAATTTAATTCCAATACCTATAATTTAATAGTTATTAATATTAGTTATTATTTCGAATTTTACTGATTTTCTTTCTTTTTTTCAGATCTTCGAATTTTCGGATTTTCTAATTTTTGAATTTCCAAATTTTTGAATTTTCGAAAAAAGCAACAAAAATGAATGAAACGAAAACAAACAATTTTTTGGTCAGTGCACATGTCTAGCTGCTATTACACTCTGCAGAGCTCAGTGGGGAGAACTCTGAGAGCTGATTGGAGGGAAGGGACACTCCCCCCTTCACACAGCACACAGGAACAGAGCTGAGGCTGTCAATCAGCTGGAGCTCCTCCCCTGTCACCATTTTTCTCTGGGTGTCAGGAAAACTTGTCAGGAGTGACTCATGCTGATAGCAGAGGAAGGAGGCAGCAGACAGAAATTACATTTAGTGCTCTGGAGTGAGTCAAGTACACACTATAGAGGGATATGCTTTGTTCATATTTCATGCCTGAGGTTTACACCCACTTAAAAGTGATTGTAAAGTCTTGTTTAAAAAATAAAAATAAAAAAAATATAAACAAGTTCTACTTACCTCCTCTGTACAGTTGGATTTGCACAGGGCAGCCCAGATCCTCCTCTTCTCGGGTCCCTCCCTCCTGTCGAGTGCTCCCACAGCAAGTAGCTTGCATTGGGGCACCCGAGTCGAGCTGCAGCTTCCTGTGTCCATTCAGACATGGAGCTGCCGTTCGGCCCCACTACCTCTCTCTCTCCTGATTGGCTAACTGACTTTGATTGACAGCCGTGGGAGCCAATGACGCTGCTGCTGTGTCTCAGCCAATCAGGAGGGAGAGTCCCGGATGGCCGGGGGACTCGTGGACATCGCTGGACAGAAATGGGGCTCAGGTAAGTATTAGGGGGGCTGAGGGGGGGCTGCTGCCCACAGAAGGCTTTTTATCGCAATGATCCTTCTGCCTTTACACCCACTGTAAGTCACTGCCTTGCAAAAAGTAGCAGTGTTGTCAGCCTGTCATGTGAACTTACTTGGTTGGCCATTCGTCTGCTTATCCAGTAGATCTGGAAGGCACTGCTAATTACAAAGCAGCATCTTAGGGGTGTATTAATCAAAACTACATATAAATAAATTCTGAATGAATGGGGCAAAATCAAATATTCTCAGGTTATACTCTCGAAAGATAACTGTTATTCACTGAAAAAAATTGTGTGAATAGGGAAAATACTGCATTATGGCCACTGTGAAGGGCTGAAGAGCACAATTATTTACTGTATTACTCCTGTATTGCCATCTAGTGGCCATAATGTGGTATTTTTCCAATTCACACTCTTTTTTTTTTTTTTTTCATTGATCGATATTCGATCTGTATAGAATATAGCCTGAGAACATTTGATTTTGCCCCATTCACACAGAACAAATTTACATGCAGATTCAATGGACAAACAGCTATGTGAATTGTTTTATGAATACACCCCTTAGTGTTGTCAGCCTGCAACAGGAAGTGTTGTTACTGGCAGAATCTCCAGGATCTTAACCTCTTCCCGCCCGCCGGCCATCAAATGATGGCTGGGCGGCGCGGCTCTTGTTCTGAGTGGACGTCATATGATGGCCTCCCAGAACAGGCGTTCTTGCACGCAGCGCGGCGTTTGCTTGGACACGGCGCAACCCCTATCTGTGTAAAGAGCCGCGGCTCTTTAACCACTTCAATACCAGGCACTTAGACACCTTCCCGCCCAGGCCAATTTTCACCTTTCAGCGCTGTCGCAATTTGAATGACAATTGCGCGGTCATGCTACACTGTACCCAAACACATTTTTTAGCATTTTGTTCCCACAAATAGAGCTTTCTTTTGGTGGTATTTGATCACCTCTGCGGTTTTTATTTTTTGCGCAACAAATAAAAAAAGACCGAAAATTTCGAAAAAAAAACACGTTTTTCTTTGTTTCTGTTAAAATTTTTTGTAAATAAGTACGCTTTCTTCTTCAATGATGGGCACTGATATGGCTGCACTGATGGGCACTGATACGGCGGCACTGATGGGCACCGATGAGGTGGCACTGATGAGGTGGCACTAACGGGCACTGATGATGGGCATTGATAGGCGGCACTGATGGGCACTGATAGGTGGCACTGATGGGCACTGATAGGTGGCACTGGTATGCGGCACTGATGGGCACTCATAGGTGGCACCGATGGGCACTCATAGGCGGCACTGATGGGCACTCGTAGGTGGTATTGATTGGTACATATGGGTGGCACTGATGGGTACTTATGGGTGGCACTGATGTGTGGCACTGATGGGCACTGATAGGTGGGCACTGATGGGCACAGATGGGCACTGACAGGTAGCACCGATGGGCAATGACAGGTGGCACCGATGGGCAATGACAGGTGGCACTGATAAAACATTGCTGGGCAGATCTGGGCATTGCTGGGCAGATCAGTGACATAATGGTGCCAATCAGTGCCCATTTGTGGACACTGATTGGGCACATGTGGATGGCCATGGGGTACATAACTGGCCATCCACATTGCCCCTTCCCTGGTGGTACTAGTGGCATCCCTGGTGGTCCAGTGTGGTGATCTGAGGGGGGCTGCGCTGATAATCAATCAGCGCAGACCCCCCCTGCCAGGAGAGCCGCCAATCGGCTCTCCTCTACTCGCGTCTGTCAGATGCAAGTGAGGAAGAGCTGATCAACGGCTCTTCCCATTGACAGCGTGATCAGCTGCTGGAGGCTCTTTACCAAGATCGGTGGAGCGGTGTGTCAGGCTGACACACCGCTCCACCGATCGCCGCGATGCTTGCCCTCAGGGGCGCGCTGCGCCATGTTATCCTGCTGGACGTCATATGACGCCCAGTCAGGATAACAGAACCACTTCCCGGACGTCAATCCGCTATAGGGCGGGTGGGAAGTGGTCAACCATGTGATCAGCTTTGTCCAATCACAGCCGGTCACATATAAACACGGAGATGCCAGTAATCGGCGCTCCTGGCTTTACACTGACAGAGTGTGAGGAGAGGAGAGCCGATCAGCGGCATCCCCTCACAGGGGTCAACAAAACATGTAATCAGGGCACTGATCATCAATGCCCTGATTACATTATAGCACCACCAGTGTCACCAATCAGTGCCAGCAATCAGTGCCCACCATTGCCAACCAGTGCCAGCAATTAGTGCCCACAAGTGCCACCAACCAGTGTCCATTAGTGAAGCCAGTCAGTGCTGGCTATCAGTGCTGCCTATCAGTGCTGCCCATTAATGCCTGTCACTGCTGTCCATCAATGCCCATCAGTGCCACCCATCAGTGCCCATCAGTGCCGCCTATCCATGCCACCTATCAGTGTCCAGCAGTGTCACCTAACAGTGCCATCCATCAGTGCTCATCAGTGCCGTTCATCAGTGCCAATCAGTGTCGCCTATCAGTGCCCATATTTGTGCCCATCAGGGCCACCTATGAGTGCAGCATATTTGTGCCTCATCAGTGCCACCTAATCAGTGCCCATAAGTGCCACCTCATCAATGCCCACCGGTTCAGCCTATCAGTGCCCATCAGTGCTACTTCATCAGCGCACATCAGTGAAGGAGAAAAATTACTTATTTACTAAATTTACTGACAAAGTGCCACCAATCAGTGCCCATTAGTGAAGCTAGTCAGTGCTAGCTATCAGTGCTGCCCATTAATGCCTGTCATTGCTGTCCATCAATGCCCATCAGTGTTGCCCATCAGTGCCACCCATCAGTGCCCATCAGTGCCGCCTATCTGTGTCACCTATCAGTGCCCACCAGTGCCACCTATCAGTGTCGCCCATCAGTGCTCATCAGTGCCGCTCATCAGTGCCCATCAGGGCCACCTAATCAGTGCCCATAAGTGCCACCTCATCAATGCCCACCAGTTCAGCCTATCAGTGCCCATTAGTGCCGCCTCATCAGCGCACATCAGTGAAGGAGAAAAGTTACTTATTTACTAAATTTACTGACAAACTAAGTAAAACATTTTTTTTTAGTAAAAAATAAAGAACCCAGCAGTGATTAAATACCACCAAAAGAAATCTCTATTTGTGTGAAGAAAATTATAAAAAATTCATCTGGGTACAGTGTTGCATGACCGCGCAATTGTCATTCAAAGTGCGACTGCGCTGAAAGCTGAAAAGCGGCCTGGGCAGGAGGGGGGAGGGGAGTGCCCGGGAGGCAAGTGGTTTAAGAAACACACGGTAAGTACAAAGACCTCAGCATTGGCCGTTCTAAAATGAAACATTTGAATAAATGAGTCTACACAACAAAAGCCAATTATTTATCAATTTCTATTGAAATGAAAACTGTCACTTTTATTGGTAAATACGGCATCAGAAAACACGTCCTTCCTTATTCTGGTAATAGGAAACTTCCTCTTTATTTGGATACTTTGTAGTCTGTTATGTCTCTGCAGTGTTGTGAGGAGTCATCTCTGCACTGTACAGCATATTAAAGCTTCCGTCTGAGATGAACACATCTGTGGACATCTGATATCTCCGATATCTCTGTCAATCACCAGACTTCTAATAATTGATAATCATGCGGTTGGATGTGACCTCTGCTGGCTGCACATGCCGAACGATTTCACCTTTTTCACCTTGAGGCCTTGTTCACGCATCGAGCGTCTCCAAGTGTTTCACTGCCTTTTCCAGAGCTGTTTCCCATCGCAGCGTTATGCTGAGAGCATCGGAAGTAAAAATATCCAGCAAGAGACAAGAGTGACGTACAGGATCCGGATAATCAAAGTTCTTCATGTCTGCGAACTTTTACAACATTTTTGATGCAAAGGCAAATAGACGGTGCACTTTGCAATGTGCAGTTGCGCCAGAGCTTAGTAATTGAACAGAAGCTCTGCTGACTTCCATCATCCAATCATGTGCAAGCAATAATGCTGTGCTTTTTTTTTTATTTCCCTTGCATGTATTCTTTGCAAAGTGAAGCATTACCTCATTTGCTAATCTACGGAGCAACTGCACTTGCAGAGTGCACAATCTATTTGCCTTTAGTAAATAAACCCCCATGTCACGATATAGAGGAATGTATCTGAACTGCACTGATCCTGCAAACATTGCTGGCTCTATAAACCTCAGGCTGGCTATACATTAGCAGAATGGGAGTAGATGCTTAGGGGTTGATTTACTAAAGAAAAATAGACTGTGCACTCTGCAGTTGCTCCAGAGCTTAGTAAATAAGCAGAAACTCTGCTGACTTCCATTATCCAATCATATGCAAGCAAAAAAGCTGTTTTTTTTATTTCCTTGTACTTGATTGGGTATTTTTTGCAAATAGAAACCTTACCTCATTTACTAAGCTCTGGAGCAACTGCACCTTGTAAAGTGCACAGCCTATTTGCCTGTATTAACCCCTTCAGTTTCGCACTATAGCCAAATGACGGCTACAGACGTCCTCCCCTTTGCGCGCTCCCCACGCGTCCCCTGCAGGGTGAGACTCGGGTGATCACAGATCGGCGTAAGGGGCCAATCCTCGCCCCTTACCACGTCATCAGCTGTCAGCCAATGACAGCTGATCATGTGATATAAACTGAAGATCGGGAATCGAAAAAAAAGCCGATCACCGCTTCTGTGCAAGGGACAGTCCCGAAGAGGAAGAGGCGAAGCCACTTCATATGTGCCCACCAGTACCGCCTGCCAGTGCCCACAGTGCCACGAATCAGTGCCCACTAGTGCATAAGTGCCAGCAATCAGTGCCACCTATCAATGCCCACCAGTGGTGCCAATCAGTGCCACCTAGTATTGCTGCCTATCAGTGTCACCTACCAGTGCCGATCAGTGCCCATCACTGCCACTCATCAGTGCCCATCACTGCCACCCATCAGTGCCCATCACTGCCAGTTATTAGAGCCACCTATCAGTGCCCTTCAAGTGCCACCTATCAATGCCCATCAGTGCAACCCATCAGTGCCACCTTTCAGTGACACCTATTAGTGCCCTTCAGTGCCACCTATCAATGCCCATCAGTGCCACCCATCAGTGCCACCTCTCAGTACCCACCAATGCCACCTTTCAGTGCCCACCAGAGCCACCTCATCAGTGCCCACCAGTGCCACCTATTAGTGCCCATCAGTGCCGCCTTATCAGTGCCCATCAATGCAGCCTCATCAGCGTACATCAATGAAGGAAAAAAATTACCCATTTGCAAAATTTATTAACCACTTGCCGACCGGGCCATAGCCGAAAGAAGGCTACAGCGCAGTCGGCGTATTCTGGGTGAACGTCCGTGGGATGTCATTCCAGAATGTTGCTCCCGCGCGCCCCCCTGGGGCACGCACCTGGGAACATCCATGACCGCCGGGTCCGGAGGAGCCAGCGCATCATGGATCACGGTAAATAGCTGCTGATCGTGGCCATTTACCACGTGATCGTTCCGTCAAATGACGGAGCGATCACTTGTAAACAAACCGGCGTCACGTCATGACGCCGGTTCCTCCCTCCCCTCTGTGTACCGATCGGTACAGTGCGAGGGGAGAGGGGAAGAAGGGGAGAGATGGCAGCAGCGCTGTGGGCTGTATGTTTAGTGCCCACAGCGCTGCTCAATGTAAATACTCTGCAACACTCTGCAAAACTGCAATACTCTGCAACATTGCAATACTCTGCAAAACTGCAACACTGTGCAATACTCTGCAACCCTGTGCAATACTTTGCAACACTGTGCAATACTCTGCAACATTGTGCAATACTCTGCAACACTGTGCAATACTCTGCAACACTGTGCAATACTCTGAAACATTGTGCAATACTCTGAAACATTGTGCAATACTCTGCAACACTGTGCAATACTCTGCAACACTGTGCAATACTCTGCCAATATTCTGCCAATACTCTGCAATAAATTTTAACAGAAACAAAGAATTTTTTTTTTTTTTATCAAATTTTCAGTCTTTTTTGATTTATAGCGCAAAAAATGAAAAACCCAGCGGTGATTAAATACCACCGAAAGAAAGCTCTATTTGTGTAAAAAAAAGGACAAAAATTTCATATGGGTACAGTGTTGCATGACTGAGTAATTGTCATTCAAAATGTGAGAGCACCGAAAGCTGAAAATTGGTCTGGTTATTAAGGGGGTTTAAGTGACAAGTTGTCAAGTGGTTAACAAAATATAAAACGGTTTTGCACTTTTTTTTTTTTAAATATCGGTCTTTTTAAATTTTTTTAACAAAAAAGAAAAAACCCAGAGGTGATCAAAAACCACCAAAAGAAAGCTCTATTTGTGGGAAAAAAATGATAAAAATTTCATTTGAGTACAGTGTTGTATGACCGCGCAATTGTCATTCAAAGTGTGACAGCACTAAAAGCTGAAAATTGGTCTGGATAGGAGGGGGGTTTAGGTGCCCGGTAAGCAAGTGGTTAAATCAACCCCTTAGTTTTAGGAAAATTCAATCAATTTTCTAATGATTATTGGGGTAAAATCAACATTCCTTAGCTGAAATGATGAGAACATTCAACAGAGCGGGATGGTAATGTTTCATGAATGAACAAATTTCTAACAGTGAATGTGGTTTTCGTTCGGTAAAGTCCATTCACTCCAAAAGTGAATGTTAAAAGCAAACTGCATGTAAGTACTTTTGAATGACCTTCGTCAAGTCATTGAGAATTGTCCTACAAATGTTGGTAGGAATGTCTGTTGGAGAATCTAGTGTATGGCCAGCTTTAGACTGACCATAGACTTTAGAAAAGAGATTTACTAAAACGGGTGCACACAGAATCTGGTGCAGCTCTGCAGAGTAACCAATCAGCTTCCAGGTTTTATTGTCAAAGCTTAGCTTAATGAGCTGAATTTAGAAGCTGATTGGTTACTATGTACAGCTTCACCAATAAATCTCCCCCATACTGTACAGATATACACTGGAAGAGTTTAGTATTGTATTCTCAGCTCTCTCTGGATGTTTACATCCAGCTTGGCAGTGGAGCCTTACATTGAGTGTGGCACTACAAGTCCCAGCAGCACCAGAAAGCAGGCACAGTGCCCGTTCCTGGCCGATATTGCGAAGAACTTACCTGGGATTAGCTGGGAGGGTGACCCCGTCTTGTAATGGTCTGTGAAGGCCCTTGTGGTGTGTCGCAGAGGACTCCTGTCATGTGGTCGGTTATAAATAGACGGCTATGGGCAGCGAACCCAACCGAACTATCCTTGTTAGTGTGTCCCTACACAGCACTCCGACCTTAAAGGGAAACTCCACTTGTATCCTCTTTGTTTATTACTCATCTCACACTTTATTTTGCTGTAGGGATACAATCAATTGTGTATCATCTGGTATGGAAGAATCCTAGTTTGTTTGAAAAATAAATAAATAAATAAAAATAAAATAGTTACACAAGCCATTGTAAGGTCTGGTTCACACCTATGCTTTTTTTATTTTTTGTGCATTTTGCAGAACCATTTAAAGGAGTTGTAAAGGCAGAAAGAAAAAAGCAGAGAACATTCCATTCTCAACTCACCAACCAGTCTGCTTACCAACTGAATTAACCTGTCCAACAGTAAGCATTAAAAATAGGGGTTTAGTTAGCACACATTTGCAAACGCATTCATAAGCTGCAAGGCCCCTTCACAGCACCCTGTATTACTTGCAGTCCTAACCTAAATTGTAAAAAACAGATTTTTTTATCTTAATGCATTCTATCGTATGCCTGCAAAAAAAATACTTACCTGAGCCCCATCTAGATCCAGCAATGTTGCAAGAGAGACTCGGCTGTCCAAGATTCTCCCTCCTCATTGGCCGAGACACAGCAGCGGCCACCATTGGCTCCTGCTGCTGTCAATCAAAGTCAGTGAGCCAATGAGGAGAGAGAGGGGACAGGGCCGAGCCTGGGCTCCATGTCTGAATGGACACAGGGAGCAGTGGCTTGACTCGGGTGCCCCCAGAGCAAGCTGCTTGCTCTGGGGGCACTCAGCAGAAATGAGGGACCGGGAGCGTCGGCGAGGGACCCGAGAAGAGGAGGATTGGGGCTCCTCTGTGCAAAACCAACTGCACAGAGGAGGTAATGCTTTTTTTTTTTTTTTACACAGTATTTGAAGATATACAGTTTTGTTGGTGCAGGTGTATATATGCACAATGCACTAGCATATAATTATTATAAGTATAACATGTTTGTTATTTTAAAAAAAATAGACTTTAATGTGTTTTTTTATGGGACAAGTTCACATCTATGCGATTTTTAGCCACTGCGTTTTTTGGAAAGGTTCAGGGACTTTTTGAAGCAGTATGTCACTTTTAATGGGCAATACCACCAAATGGACCCGACCCATTTAAGCATTTACTGTAGCCACTGCAAAAAATAAACAGCATTTTGCATCCAGCAGGTGGTACCACAGCAGAACGCAAACAATTTAAAGAGTCAATTCCATTTCATTGTCAAGAAATTAAAAAAACTTCCCCTCTGGGTGATCGATGTACACTGCAGGGATTTTAACAAACTTTGTTGCAGATTCCGACCTTTTGTTATTCTGAAGACATAGTTGTTTGTTTCTCTGTGTGAATGTGTATGGGAGTGATTTTATAATTATCAATCAGCTGCTGCACCTGCAGGGCTCTAATGAGGAAAGTGGCAGGGTCTGAATACCTTTAGACTACACTATAATTATCAATCAGCTGCTACACTGGCAGGGTTCTAATGAGGAACGTGGCAGGGTCTGAATCCCTTTAGACTACACTATAATTATCAAACAGCTGCTACACCGGCAGGGTTCTAATGAGGAAAGTGGCAGGGTCTGAATCCCTTTAGACTACACTATAATTATCAATCAGCTGCTACACCGGCAGGGTTCTAATGAGGAAAGTGGCAGGGTCTGAATCCCTTTAGACTATGAAAAACTGGTTAATATTATTACAATCCCGTGCTACCTATATACGCCCTCTTTAGTGATAAATAATGTTAAATAATGAGCGGCTGCAAACAAATAAATTGTGTTCTCATAATATATATAAATAAGTGAAATAAAAAATATTTTGTGCTGCTCTGACCCCAAAAACTTTTAAGTTTTATAAAAAAATCATATGGTAAAATACAATACACTAAATAAATACATATAACCATCAAAATAATATTGTGACTGATATGCAATATTCATTTATACAATATAGGGTATGCAATAATAAGTTTGAAGCCTCCTTTTTTATATATAAAATTGCACTTACATGGATAAAGAAAAAGAATGTACTTGTAGGAAGGGGAACTGAGGAAGTCAAGTAAACCATGACGACACGCATAGGGTGGAGCTGGGTGACGTGTTTGCTGAAATCAGAGTGACGAGGGAGCCACAGCCCCACTGTCATTTTGTTATATGTATTCTTTTTCTTTATCCATGTAAGTGGAATTTTTATATATGAATAAAAGGAGGCTTTTAACTTACTACACTATTTGGGACCCCTGTGCTGTGTGAACTTGGCTGCAGGGAGAACCGCAATCTCTTAAAGGACCATACACCCAATTAAAGTAGATACAGCTCATTTTGCCCTAAGAGTCTATAGGAGGAAAAAATTGGAGAGATGCTTTGGTGGAGTGGAATTAGAGTACAGTCCCGGAGAAGGGAAAGCATGTGTGACCTGAATATTAGCAGGTCTATATCTGGAGCTGAGCGCATGAGTGTGATGGTGGTGGGAGTCACTGCACAATACATCTATGGAAGATTAACTGAGAGGTGAATTTGGAGTCACGTTATAAAGGCGAACAAATACAGACACTGAAATATTCACAGGATGATCCACAATCAACTGCTGGGACTCTCGGTGGAATTATAACTGCGCCTTAACCAGGGGCGGATCCAGGGGGGGCAACGAGGCAATTGCCCCCTCTGAGAATGCGGGTGAGTGAGAGAGCCGGCAGGTGGCACCGCGGGTAAGAGAGCCGGTAGGTGGCACCGCGGGTGAGAGAGCCGGCGGGCGGCTCCATGGGTGAGAGAGCCGGCGGGCGGCTCCATGGATGAGAGAGACACCGGGCGGCTCTGCAGGTGAGAGAGCTGGCGGGCGGCTCCGCAGGAGGGAGACGGCGGGCGGGCCCGGCATCTCAGTTGGTGAGCGGGAAGGTGAAAGAGCGGATAAGCAGCTGTGAGGCTCGATGTGTTTGCGGGCTGCTGGCCAATCAGGGAGCTGGCGGGCGGGGGAGCAGAGAGGTGACATCATCTCTCTGCTGCCTGACTCTGGGACACAAGATACCACCTTAGCAGGAAAGTGACCCAGCAAGTGACTGTCAATCTGCAACGTGTGGCAGGTGACGTGGCAAGTGACAATCCGCATTTGGTGGCAGGTGACGTGGCAAGTGAAATCTGCATCTGGTGACAGCGACGTGGCAAGTGACATGGCAAGTGACAATCTGCATTTGGTGGCAGGTGATGTGGCAAGTGACAATCTGCATCTGGTGACAGGTGACGTGGCAAGTGACACACTCGGGGCTCCCACTGATTCTGCATTATGGTAAGTTAAACTATTTAATTTTTTATAACAATGTAATAATAGTAATAATGTGCTTCAATCATCCTGACACCATAACAACCATGGTGCCATGTTGATTGAAGCGCCAACACCAGCAATTTCCCCGATAGATGTACGCCAAAAAAATATATTTTCTGGCAGTGCCGCTCCCGAGACTAGACTCTGGATCCGCCCCTGGCCTAAACCCAATATACCTATGGGATGGATGGATGCCAAGAGCAAGGGTTCCAAGATGGATAGACTGTGCAGTCAAAACAGTCCAGCACGCAATGAGAAGGGGAAGCAGAGGAGGAACTCATAGTGTAGTATGTGGTTTAATACATATGTGCAAGTAATAAAAAATCCACTCCCTAAAGTTAGGGAGACCAACATCCACTTTCGAGTGGTCCTTCTGTACCACTTATTCCAGTCAACACCATATGCTTAATAAATGAATGAGGAAACACTGGACAATTCTGAAGAGTGATCCTGTCCTGGGCCCAGTATTGCCTAAGGACCCTAAAGTTATTTTCAGAAAGGCCCCCACACTCAGATGCAGTGGCGTAGCGTGGGGGGTGCAGGGGGTGCCGTGGCCCCGGGCGCGATATTTAGGGGGGCCCCAGTATGTGTCACTGGCTATACAATTTAAAGGCTGCGCTGCTAGTGCAAATACATGATCATATTAACTGAAAATACCATAATTATAAATGAACACAAGTGAATTGTTTCATAACAAAAAAAAAAAAAAAAAAATGCACATAAATCGCATGCAAAAAAAAAGAATCGCATGCAAAAAAAATGAGTGGAACATTCAGTAAACAAAAACGATTAAGTAGAGTCCATTTAGTCATAGATTGAAATGAACTGTAGGTCTTGTGGGTGTAGAAAATGGTTGGATAGAGGAAGAAAGACACCCTTCCTTCAAGTGATATAAAGATTATCTCCGTAGGGAGCGTGATGTTAAAATAGAGAGAAGATCCTCCACCTCAAGTAAGGTAAGCCCCTTACCAGATCCAAAGATCTCCTGTCACAGAGATCATGCACACATGTGGCTGTGTCCCCCAGCCACTGGGTCTCTGTCAGTGCGCAGATCGGAAGCCACCTCTCCAGGAAATCAATCCAAACGTGATTTATCCGCTCACCAGTATGGTGATTCAATGTCAGAAATGAGCATTAGGGACCAGTGAGTCCATATTGGCACTGCGCGCCTCGCCACCACACCAGTGGGTATTTTAAATATTGAGTGCGTTCTCAAGGTGCATAGTATTTGCACAATCTATCAGGACGTGCTCCTATTGTTTGCTCCCATTGGGTGGGACAAAACAGCTGATTAAAGACACTGCTTTTAGGCTAAATAGCCCAGGGAACAATGTCCCAGCGTTCCACCTCTGGTGAGACAGGTGTGTCCGCCTTGCGTGTGATGTCTGATCACTGGGGGGGGGGGGGGGGGGGCGAGAGAGAGACTGTAGGCAGGACAGTGTAGTGTAGTATAGTATGGAGGTCAGTGTAGTGTAGTGGTCACTATGGGGGGCAGTGTAGTGGACAGTATAGTGTAGTATAGTGGTCAGTATAGTGGTTAGTGTAGTATAGTATAGTGGTTAGCATAGTGGTCAGTATAGTGTAGTTTAGTATGGAGGTCAGTGTAGCGTAGTATAGTGGTTAGTATGGTGGTTAGTGTAGTGGACAGTGTAGTGTAGCATAGTGGTTAGCATAGTGGTCAGTATAGTGTAGTTTAGTATGGAGGTCAGTGTAGTGTAGTGGACAGTGTAGTATAGTGGTCAGTGTAGTATGGTGGTCAGTGTAGTATGGTGGTCAGTGTAGTGACTAGTGTAGTATAGTATACTGGTTAGTATAGTGGTCAGTATAGTGTAGTTTAGTATGGAGGTCAGTGTAGTGTAGTGGACAGTGTAGTATAGTGGTCAGTGTAGTATGGTGGTCAGTGTAGTATGGTGGTCAGTGTAGTACGGTGGTCAGTGTAGTATGGTGGTCAGTGTAGTATAGTGGACAGTGTAGTATGGTGGTCAGTGTAGTATAGTGGACAGTGTAGTATAGTGGTCAGTGTAGTATGGTGGTCAGTGTAGTATAGTGGACAGTGTAGTATGGTGGTCAGTGTAGTGTAGTATAGTGGACAGTGTAGTGTAGTGGTTAGTGTAGTGGACAGTATAGTATAGTGGACAGTATAGTGTAGTATAGTGGACCGTGTAGTATGGTGGTCAGTGTAGTGTGGTGGTCAGTGTAGTATAGTGGTCAGTGTAGTATAGTGGTCAGTGTAGTATGGTGGTCAGTGTAGTATAGTGGTCAGTGTAGTATAGTGGACAGTGTAGTATGGTGGTCAGTGTAGTGTAGTATAGTGGTCAGTGTAGTATGGTGGTCAGTATAGTGTAGTATAGTGGACAGTGTAGTGGTTAGTGTAGTGGACTGTACAGTATAGTGGACAGTGTAGTATAGTGGACAGTATAGTGTAGTATAGTGGACAGTGTAGTATGGTGTTCAGTGTAGTATAGTGGACAGTGTAGTATGGTGGTCAGTGTAGTTTAGTATAGTGGTCAGTGTAGTATAGTGGACAGTGTAGTATGGTGGTCAGTGTAGTTTAGTATAGTGGTCAGTGTAGTATAGTGGACAGTGTAGTATGGTGGTCAGTGTAGTTTAGTATAGTGGTCAGTGTAGTATGGTGGACAGTGTAGTATGGTGGTCAGTGTAGTGTAGTATAGTGGTCAGTGTAGTATAGTGGACAGTGTAGTATGGTGGTCAGTGTAGTTTAGTATAGTGGTCAGTGTAGTATAGTGGACAGTGTAGTATGGTGGTCAGTGTAGTTTAGTATAGTGGTCAGTGTAGTATAGTGGACAGTGTAGTATGGTGGTCAGTGTAGTGTAGTATAGTGGTCAGTGTAGTATAATGGACAGTGTAGTATGGTGATCAGTGTAGTATAGTGGACAGTGTAGTATGGTGGTCAGTGTAGTGTCATATAGTGGTCAGTGTAGTGTAGTATAGTGGACAGTGTAGTGGACAGTATAGTATAGTGGACAGTGTAGTATAGTGGTCAGTGTAGTATAATGGTCAGTGTAGTATGGTGGTCAGTGTAGTATAGTTGTCAGTGTAGTATGGTGGTCAGTGTAGTATAGTGGACAGTGTAGTATAGTGGTCAGTGTAGTGTAGTATAGTGGTTAGTGTAGTATGGTGGTCAGTATAGTGTAGTATAGTGGACAGTGTAGTATGGTGGTCAGTATAGTGGACAGTGTAGTATAGTGGGCAGTGTAGTATAGTGGACAGTGTAGTATGGTGGTCAGTATAGTGTAGTATAGTGGACAGTGTAGTGTAGTATAGTGGACAGTGTAGTATGGTGGTCAGTATAGTGTAGTATAGTGGACAGTGTAGTATAGTGGTCAGTGTAGTATAGTGGGCAGTGTAGTATAGTGGACAGTGTAGTATGGTGGTCAGTATAGTGTAGTATAGTGGACAGTGTAGTGTAGTATAGTGGACAGTGTAGTATGGTGGTCAGTATAGTGTAGTATAGTGGACAGTGAAGTGTAGTATAGTGGACAGTGTAGTATGGTGGTCAGTATAGTGTAGTATAGTGGTCAGTGTAGTATGGTGGTCAAGTGTAGTGTAGTATAGTGGTCAGTGTAATGTAGTATAGTGGACAGTGTAGTATGGTGGTCAGTATAGTGGACAGTGTAGTGGTCAGTGTAGTGGTAAGTGTAATATAGTGGACAGTATAGTATAGTGGTCAGTATAGTATAGTGGTCAGTGTAGTGGACAATGTAGTGTAGTGGTCAGTATAGGAATCAGGTAGGTCAGTACTATTGTATTTGAAGGGACTCAGGGATAGCTAAAATTCCACAGGTTAGGGGGGGCGCAAATTACTTGCCTTGCCCCGGGTGCTGACAACCCACGCTACGCCACTGCTCAGATGCACCTAATGTACTTGAGAGGCCTATACACCCGTCCTTTTTTGGTGATCTCCGTGGTTTATTCCCTTACCGCAGATGTCCTGTATGCAATATCATATTGGATATGGCATATCAATCACAATATTATTTTGATGGTTATATGTATATAATTTAGTGTATTGTATTTTACCATATGATTTTTTTATGATGAACATTTTTAAGTATGTTTTTGAAGTAGGCGTAATATTTTTTATATCCCTTTAGACATGATTTCCCTTTGGGAGTATCTCACCAAAAATGACATTCTTGTTGCAGGAGATTACCCTATAGGTGAAAAGGGCCACACTGCAACTGTGGAGACTGTAGAAAGTGGCACAGTGGTGTAGTGGGTTGCACTCTCGCCTAGCAGTAAAAAGAGTCGCTGGTTCGAATCCCAACCACAACACTACCTGCCTGAGTTTAAATGTTCTCCCTGTGCCTGCGTGGATTTCATCCCACATTCCAAAGACATGGTGGTGGGTAAATTGGCCCTAGTATATGAATGTGAGTTAGGAACCTTAGATTGTAAGCTCCTTATAATAATGATAAAAAAGGCCAGCGGATTCAAAATAAAACATGTAGCTTCAAACTGAAACATGTTCCCTGTCATCATCTAGGATCCACATATGTTGGCTGTGCTGCTTTTGGCTAGGATCTGTTTCTACATTTCTGACCACTACACCAGAAACTGAAGGAGAAACCAAAACGAATCCAGAGATTGACATGACATGCGTTTGCTTACCTGGCTTATAATTAACCGCTTGTATGCTTTTTTAAAACGTTTTTTTTTTTTTTTTTTACTGACACCCTCCTGCGCTCTCTACTCTTCCATTATTTATCTATCTGTGCAAGTCGGATCGTCTCCCAAGATCTCTCTTTTTTTTCGATGCTGCGGTCAGTGATATGTGCTCTCTCTGATTGAAGACATCTCTTCTCCTACTCTGTCCATACAGTCCTGGTCATCCACTGAGGATTGAGTCTCTGTTTGGACTTTTTTAAATATACATACAGTATTTAAATATTTTATTTTGGACTTCCATATGATATACTGTTTTGTATATATTTATTTTTGAACCCTTCATTTTTTCCTGAAGTCTTTTGTTTCTATATTATGTTATCTCCTTCCCTGTATGAGCAAGTTGGGTCATGAGTACTGGCAGTGCCGATCCTGACCTCCCTGGGGCCCTAAGCAAAATTCTGCTAAGGGGCCCTCTACCTGACCCATGATGCCTTGATCCCCAGAGAGCCTTCCCTTACATCAGCATGCCCAGAGAGCCTCCCCTTAAATCAGTGTCCTCAGAGAGTCTCCCCCTATATCAGGGTCCCCAGAGAGCCTCCCCCTACATTAGGGTCCCCAGAGAGCCTCCCTTACATCAGGGTGCCCAGAGAGCCTCCCCCTACATTAGGGTCCCCAGAGAGCCTCCCCTTACATCAGGGTCTCCAGAAAGCCCCTCCTTACATCAGGGTCCCCAGAGAGCCCCCCTTACATCAGTGTTCTCAGAGAGCCCCTCCTTACATCAGGGTCCCCAGAGAGCCTCCCTACTTACATCAGGGTCCCCTGAGAGTCTCCCCCTACATCAGGGTCCCCAGAGAGCCTCCTCTTACATCAGGGTCCCCAGAGAGCCTCCACTTACACCAGGGTCCCCAGAGAGCCCCCCTTACACCAGGGTCCCCAGAGAGCCACTCCTTAAATCAGGGTTCCCAGAGAGCCTCCCTACTTACACCAGGGTCCCCAGAGCGCCTCCCCTTACACTAGGGTCCCCAGAGAGCCTCCCCTTATACCAGGGCCCCCAGAGAGCCTCCACTTACACCAGGGTCCCCAGAGAGCCCCCCTTACACCAAGGTCCACAGAGAGCCACTCCTTACACCTGGGTCCCCAGAGAGCCTCCCCTTATACCAGGGTCCCCAGAGAGCCCCCCTTACACCAGGGTCCCCAGAAAGCCCCCACTTACACCAAGGTACCAAGAGAGCCTCCCCTTACATTAGTGTCCCCAGAGAGCCTTCCCTCTTAATTAGTGTCCCCAGAGCCCCTCCTTACACAGGGTCCCCAGAGAGCCCCTCCTTACACAGGGTCCCCAGAGAGCCCCAACTTTTACACTTTTACATTAGTGTCCCCAGAGGGCCCCCTCTTACATCAGTGTCCCCAGAGGGCCCCATCCTTACATTAGTGTCCCCAGAGAGCCCCCCCTTACATCAGTGTCCCCAGAGGGCCCCTTCCTTACATTGGTGTCCCCAGAAAGCCCCCCCTCTTACATCAGTGTCCCCAGAGGGCCCCGTCCTTACATTATTCTCCCCAGAGAGCCCCCCATCTTACATCAGGGTCCCCAGAGGGCCCCTTCCTTATATTAGTGTCCCCAGAAAGACCCCCTCTTACATCAGGGTCCCCAAACAGCTGACTCCCCCCCTTGCAGAGGTTCCCCTGTACCTGGCTGGTAGAGGTGGGAGGTGGCGATCGGCAGCTCTATGGTGTCCACAGGAAGGGGGATCTCCCCGGGGCTTGTAGTTCTATCTCGGAATGTAGAGTGGAGAGGGGAGGGGCCTCTGACCCGGGCATCAGCAACAGTGTTCAAGCAAAGTGAAAGTGAAACTGATACCTGCCCAGGTCAGAGGCCCCTCCCTTCTCCTCTCCACTGTATACACTGACACTCAAGAGAGTTCTACAAGCCCCAGGGAGATCCCACCGCCCACACAGGCACCATAGAGCTGCCTTCCACCTCCTCTCCCCACTGCACTCTAAACAGCCAGCCAGAGGTGCAGGGGGGATGTGGGTCCTGGGGGCCTCCCCACAGCGGTATAACGGAGAGAGGCCCAGTCGCAAATGTGACTGCAGCGACCCCTAAAGTTCCGCCACTGGATGTTGCAAACATTAATTGATGCGCTATGACACGAGAGGGAGGCGGGGCCTCGAATAATTTGTGGAGCCCTACTCAGCTTGCGTAGTGAGCGTATAGGGCGGATCGGCTCTGAGTACTGGTCCTTAATAGTGCTACAGTACATATATACAGCAGGTAAAATAATAAAGAAGAAAATGAAAAAAATATATAGAGAAAAAAATATATTTTATAAACATAAAGATGATAATGATGAATAATAGAGCAAAAATAAAGAAAAAAAATAGAATTAGAACTAAAAATAAATATAAAAATCTAAATAATAGAAAAGAAAGAAATATAAATAAAAATACAAATACAAAAATAAAAGTGAAAATGAAATATAATATAAAAATAGAATTAAAAATAAAATAAATATAGAGTGAAGTAATATAAATAGCATTGAAATTGTATATCTATATGTTTAAACGGTAGGCGTGAATAGGAGGTTCATTAGTTCCTCTGGTATACTTACAAATCGACATTGTGACAATCTCCTTGACAAACAAAATTCCTGTTGAGATATTATTTTAAAAAGTTGGTTTTAATATCAATCATTATATGGGGTTTGTTTTTTGCGGGAAATTTAGTTTCTAACTAATTATTAGCAGGACCAACATCCACACACATGCATATCTATGTGTGCGCATGCGCACACCTGTACCCATGAGGGAATTGAGTCATTATGCAGAAACTATGCAAACAACAAATCAATATGCGGGCATGTGGATAAACCGCAAGCACATGCGCATGCTTGACTGCACACGCGCATGCTTGACTGCACACATTATTGCTATACATGCTCGTCCCCAAAGCACTGTGGGCTAGAGTAGAGTTTCTGTGGTAAAGGTGACTGTGAGTGGCCCTTGGGCTCATAGCAATAATGGGGAAGCTTGAATGCCAGGATTTTTTTTTTTAGCCTAGGTTCACACTGATGGGATGTGGGAACTAGTGCGATTCCAGCATTGGTTCCCGCATCGCTCCTCTCCTGCAGGCAGTTCACAGAGCCTTCTGTGATCCACTGCGGGTGTCATTGCATTGTTAATGACACCCCCAGATCGGTTCACAGATCGCAGTGCAAACTGTGAACTCGCACAGGAATCGGATCGCATAGGTGAGAACACTTATGCGATCCGATTTTAGTGCGGAGGGGGGAAGTCCCTGCATTTTTGTTTTCCTGCAAATCTAATGTAAGTTCAGCCATACAACTGGCTAATGTGAGCTCTGAACTGGAATCTGGGGGAGAGCTTTGTACTTAGTGGGATGGAGAACTTGGATTTACACAGTCCTCAGTCCTGCACTCCATACAAAGTTTACCCCTCAACCCATTCCATACATAGCGCACCCCTCAAACCCGCATTCCATACATAGCGCACCCCTCAAACCCGCATTCCATATGTAGCCAAACCCCTTAATCCCGCATTCGATATGTAGCACACCCCTCAACCCTGCATTGCAAATGTAGCACACCCATCAACCCCGCATTCCATAGGTAGCGCACCCATCAACCCTGCACTCTATACAAAGTTTACCCCTCAACCCAGCACTCTGTATGTAGCTCACTCCTCAACCATGCACTCTGTACATAGCGCAATCTTCAACCCTGTACTTTATGTAGTGTTCTCCAGAACCCTGCAGTCTGTATATGGTGCACTTCTGAAATCCTGGTTTAGAACAATCCTTCACTGTTAGTGCAGTTTAGCCACACTCACAATTTGATGCAGAGGTAATGATGTGCCGTAACCTCTAGCAACCAATCAGTTAGCAGTAATGATTTGCAGTAACCTATAGCAGTCAATCAGTGAGCGGTAATGATGTACAGTAACTTCTAGCAACCAATCAACAAGCAGAAATGTGTTTTAGCTTTTAGCAACCAGTCAGTGAGTGGCAATGATATGCTGCAAGCTCTGGCAACCAATCGCAATTGCTGCCTGATCTGCTGCAGAAACCAGGTATGTGATCTGGCACAGAGCGACCATCCTGCTGCAGTAAAACTACGGTGGGCGGCCCGCAAGCAGTTAAAGTAGAACTAAAGGCATTTTTTTCAACTTGAATAGAGTAATGGAGGGTTATAACCCCTGCCAGGTTTGTTTTTGCCATCTGTATCCCATTTGGGAGATTTCCCTTCACTTCCTGTCCAATAACCAATTAACCAATGCAGGAAATGGAAGGGAGGAAATTATTGGGGGCTGGTTCACACCACAAAAACGCACTCCAAATCCATTCCGGATGCGTTTCTGCATGCACATTTTTGCTGTGTTTCGGTGTGTTTTTGTGTTCTACTTTTTTCTCCTGGAACTGACCACACTGGTGTGAACTATGCCATTTGGAAACCATAACCTACTTTCCATGTGTTTTTGATACAGAAAAGAACGCACTGGACTGCATGTGGTGTGAACTGGTCCTGGAAGTGAGGGAATCCTTGGTTGTCACTAAAACTAGTGTCCCCATTGGAAGACACTAATAATACACTCCCAGAGGGATATGACATGCAGGGGGGAGAGGGCTGTGTTAAGGAATTGACTCTTCCTGGAGTAATGAATGTTTCCAGAAAGTTCAGAAGCGCACTGCAAGTGAATTATATTTATGGGAAGAAAAAACACAGCAAAATAAGCATTTAAAATACTAAAACATTTTTTACTGCAATTTTATTGACAGAGTTTTATCACTGAATTCCATAGTAGCTAAAGATTTTATATTATTATTATACACGATTTATATAGCGTCAACAGTCTACGCAGCGTTTTACAATGTATAGGGACATTGGTTTATCATACTATAGCACCCCAAACTGGGCCCTCTGTCACCCCCCCCCAAAAAAAAAGATTTGTATATCAGAAGGCCCCAAATATATAAGTAATAATTGCCCTTATAGCTAACCTAAAATATCTACCAGGAACCCCAGTTCAGGAGATATAAATATGTTCAATAATCTATCAGGAATGTATCAGGAATGTTCCAATGTAGAAAAATGAAATGTCTATCTTGTAAATGGGCTGTATCTGGTCAGAAAACCTACAGGGCCGATGGAAGAACCTTCTGGATTCCTGAGCTTTTCAATTGTTCTACAGCAGGGGTCTCAAACTGGTGGTGCTCCAGCTGTTACAGAACTACAGTTCCCATGAGGCATTGCAAGTCTGACAGTTACAAGCATAACTCCCATAGGCAGAGGCATGATGGGACTTGTAGCTCTGCAACAGCTGGAGGGCCGCCAGTTTGAGACCCCCTGTTCTACAGAATTTGTGGTTAATTATTTAACTTGCCCTTGTGGCTTGTTATATGTGGGACGTACCATCACTCTGGAGAGCATCATAGACTGATTGAACAGGGTAATTGTGACCACAGTGTACCCAGAAATATTGTGGAGAAACATAAGGGGTCAACAAATGGTCTCTGGGTATGGAGACATCGAAGCTTTACCCAAACATCTCCCTGCCAAGCATTTTAACCCCTTCCCGCCACCGCCTCCCGGCCCTTTAAGGGCTTCAAAATGCTGGGAGACAGAGGCTGGCATTCGGGTCATGTGACCGCTATGATTGGCTGTCACAGTGGTCACATGATCAGACAGCTACCGACTGCAAGTATGCATTGGGAGCT
This sequence comes from Aquarana catesbeiana, assembly GCF_042186555.1. Taxonomy (NCBI): domain Eukaryota; kingdom Metazoa; phylum Chordata; class Amphibia; order Anura; family Ranidae; genus Aquarana; species Aquarana catesbeiana. Next base: position 795,109,884 of record NC_133325.1, read on the forward strand.
TTCCGGTCCCCACCAGTGAGTGTGCTGGGAGCACGCAGGGCACACGCTCTCAGCCCAGAAAACTGTTTACATAAGGGTGCATACAGTATATGTGCCATGTAGGTGGGAAGAGAATAAAAAACTCAGCAAAAGAGAAACTTTTCGTAAATACAACCTAGATACTAGATAACCCAAAGGTCTAAATTAAAGCGGAGTTCCACACAAAAATGGAACTTCCGCTTTTCGGAACCCTCCCCCCCTCCGGTGTCACATTTGGCACCTTTCAGGGGGGAGGGGGGTGCAGATACCTGTCAAAGACAGGTATTTGCACCTACTTCCGGCATAGACTCCCATGGGAGTCTATGCCTCTTCCTGTCCCTCCGCGCTGTCTCCTGGGAACACACAGCTCCCAGCAGAGAGCGGGGACCACTAGGGACGCGCAGCGCGACTCGCGCATGCGCAGTAGGGAACCGGGAAGTGAAGCCGCAACGCTTCACTTCCTGATTCCCTCACCCAGGATGGCGGCGGCAGCTGCCGAGAACCGAAAGGGTTCTCGGCGTCCCCTGCCGACATCGCTGGACCCTGGGACAGGTAAGTGGCCATGTATTAAAAGTCAGCAGCTGCAGTATTTGTAGCTGCTGGATTTTAATATTTTTTTTTTTTGGCGGTGTGGGTGAACCCCCGCTTTAAGAACTTGAGCTCAACACTACCTTATACAATCTATTGGGTTTTTTTTTTTCAGTGTGATCTATTGGATAGATCTTCCCTTTTTTTCCCCTCTGGTACCATTTGAAGTGATTTATTTTAATATACATATGTATCTGTATAAATCATCATTCTCTGGCTACAAAATGATACTTTGTTTCCCTAACTGTATCTTTTTTGTTTAATACATTCTTTGCTTGTGAAAATTTAGCTCCATACCCCCCTCTACTGGCCACTTCTTATTCTAGCCTTTCCTCTACTCCAATGTTTGATGTCAGTATGTACAATATCTATCTATCTATCTATCTATCTATCTATCTATCTATCTATCTATCTATCTATCTATCTATCTATCTATCTATCTATCTATCTATCTATCTATCTATCTATCTATCTATCTCTCTATCTATCTCTTTAAGCTTGTCACTGTATTACCCAAAATTTCTCCTATTGCCCTGATGCTATGTATCCATGATAAAAGAGCCCCATTTTATATAAACAGAGGGAATCACAAATTAATTGTTTTTATAGTATATTTTTTATTTATTAATGTTTTTGTTATTTGGTAATAATGAGTCGCCTACATTCTTTTATTAGGTTTCTTCACAATTTGCAATGTTTTAAAACTTTTTGTAGTAATTGTAGCATTTTATGCACAGCTATGCTGAGTTCTGTATCTCCACCTTCCAATGTTTAAACATCTCCTACCACTTCCCAGACACAGACCCCACATGCTGGTGGTGCAGGACATCTGGGGGTACAATAGTCCATATTTTCTGGTTATGTCCATGGATCCGGCCCTTCTGACAGACTGTCTGTGCTTTTATTCAGGATCTGACTGGTTTGGCACTAGACAACAACCCAACTGCCTGCCTATTACATCTCAGCCCGCTATCCAAATGGAAGTACCGCCACTCTCTAATGAGACACCTCAGCATTGCAGCCAGGGCTCACATACCAGTCCTTTGGAAATCTGCATCACCTCCTACAGTGAGTCATTGGATTCATTAGGTTAATAATATTACTGTATGTATATGGAGGACCTCACCGCCTCTTTGATGAGAAAAGAGGCCCGGATTCACAAGACTTGGTATTACTGGACCCAATTCATTTTCTGACAAGTACAAGGAGGTCCATGACTCCAGCTCCAATTGGGAGGTCCAGGGAGGGGACCCTTATTATCATTTTTACCTCTCCTCTTCCTTTCCCCCTTTTTTATTTATTTTTCCTCCCCCTTCTTTCTGCCTTTATCTTGCTAACTCCTATCTTTCTTCAAAATTGGATGGAGTACATTGGTCCCCCGCCAGCATCTCCTGATTACTTTGTATCTATAGCTGTACTTTATTTGCGGTAGGCTTACAGTGTCTGGTCCTCTTGAAGTGTGTACCGTTTGTTTCCCTGGCTTTCTGAAGAACTGTCACATAATGTTTTGTACTTGATGTACTGTATACACTGTAATTATATAGAACCAGTTTTGCTGATGTGTTTGGTCGCTATAAATAAAGAATTTATTTAAAAAAAAAACAAATCTCTAAATACTGTTGCCAATTTCAGGCTTGAGAAAGGGGCAGAATCCTCAGAAACGCGTTGCCCGATTACTCTAAGAGTCTCAAATGTGGTCCTGAGGGGTGGTGTGGAGTCAGTCTGTGGAGTGAGATGTTCCTATTGCTCCAGTGCCGGATTTGTCTTTGACAGCCGGCCGGTGCTAAGCTCTGGATCTCCTCTGGGCTCCTCTGTACTTTTGTGATGTCCCATTTGGAGCTTTTTGCGCCATCCCCTCATTATCACATGACCCTGTGCTGTATTAGTCACACATTTTCAATCAGAGTGATGGATGGATTCCAAATGTACCCATTCAGAAGTCTACAAACCACAATGTAAGTGGATATTGTTTTTTATCAATATTAAAAAGTTTTTTTTTTTACTGACACCCTCCTGCGCTCTCTTTATTCTTCCATTATTTATTTATCTGTGCAAGTTGGATCATCTCCCAAGATCTGTTTTTTTTTTTCCGATGATGCAGTGGGTGATATGTATACTCTGACTCTGTCCATACAGTCCTAGCCATCCACTAAAGACTGAGTCTCTGGACTTTTTAAAATATACCTATTTACATAAGTTATTTTGGACTTCCATGTGATATATTATATATACTTATTTTTGAACCCTTCAATTTTTCCTGAAGTTTATATATTATGTTTAGTAATACCCCAGATGACGGCTTCTTAGCTGAAATATGTCGGGTGGATCCCTCACGATTACTATTTGACGTTTTGAGCTGTCTTTGATCTTCTAATATGTGAGTTTATTTTATTATTATTATGTTAATAAACCAGTGTTTATTAAATTTTATTTATTATTATTAATATTATATATTTATTTATTATTTTAATAAACCAGTGTTTTAACGTTATCACGCTATGTGAGTTTTTATTCCTCGCATGGCATATGAATTATTCGTTTGGCCTATGTCGGACCGTTTGTGGATGTGGAAGCTGTGTTGATATCCCTCTTCCTATTGCACGCTGAGGATACTTGACGAGTAGGGATGAGCTTCGTGTTCGAGTCGAACCCATGTTCGACTCGAACATCGGCTGTTCGATCGTTCGCCGAATTGCGAACGTTATGGGCCGTTCGCGCTAAATTCGTGTGGCGCGTCACGGCCCATAATTCACTGCGGCATCGCAGTGCATTGCTGGCTGATGATTGGCCAAGCATGCACTATGACCCGCATGCTTGGCCAATCACAGCGCCGTCAGTAGAGAGAGCTGTAATTGGCCAAAGCCAGGGTGGCTTTGGCCAATTATGGCTCAGGGGATTTAGTACACACCCCACACTATATAAGGCCGCCTGCACGGCGGCCCTGTGTAGTGTGTGTTCCGGTGTGCTGAGAGATAGAGAGAGAGAGAGACAGTGTCATTTGATTTGAGTTAGATAGATTAGGCAGAACAGTCAGTCAGTTAGCTGCACTTACAGTGTATTGTGTATATATATGCATCCCAGGTGTTGCATATATATATATACACTGTATTCAGTTTAGCTAGATCCGTTCCTGTTATCTTCTATCTAGACTATTTACATTTAATGCAGTGCGTCCTGCTCACAGTGTTCAGCTAGATCCGTTCCTGCTATTTACATTTAGTGCAGTGCGTCCTGCTCACAGTGTTCAGCTAGATCCGTTCCTGTTATCTTCTAGACTATTTACATTTAGTGCAGTGCGTCCTGCTCACAGTGTTCAGCTAGATCCGTTCCTGCAATTTACATTTAGTGCAGTGCGTCCTGCTCACAGTGTTCAGCTAGATCCGTTCCTGCTATTTACATTTAGTGCAGTGCGTCCTGCTCACAGTGTTCAGCTAGATCCGTTCCTGCTATTTACATTTAGTGCAGTGCGTCCTGCTCACAGTGTTCAGCTAGATCCGTTCCTGCTATTTACATTTAGTGCAGTGCGTCCTGCTCACAGTGTTCAGCTAGATCCGTTCCTGTTATCTTCTAGACTATTTACATTTAGTGCAGTGCGTCCTGCTCACAGTGTTCAGCTAGATCCGTTCCTGCAATTTACATTTAGTGCAGTGCGTCCTGCTCACAGTGTTCAGCTAGATCCGTTCCTGCTATTTACATTTAGTGCAGTGCGTCCTGCTCACAGTGTTCAGCTAGATCCGTTCCTGCTATTTACATTTAGTGCAGTGCGTCCTGCTCACAGTGTTCAGCTAGATCTGTTCCTGCTATTTACATTTAGTGCAGTGCGTCCTGCTCACAGTGTTCAGCTAGATCCGTTCCTGTTAAATTCCTACTGACCGGCAGGCTTGTCTGGTTACAGTATATAAAGCTACCTGAAGAAAATTACAGGTGTTCTATTTGATCCTATTAGTACCACGGTCAGGCAGCTAGACTATTTACATTTAGTACAGTGCGTCCTGCTCACAGTGTTCAGCTAGATCCGTTCCTGTTATCTTCCTACTGACAGGCAGGCTTGTCTGGTTACAGTATATAAAGCTACCTGAAGAAAATTACAGGTGTTCTATTTGATCCTATTAGTACCACGGTCAGGCAGCTAGACTATTTACATTTAGTACAGTGCGTCCTGCTCACAGTGTACAGCTAGATCCGTTCCTGTTATCTTCCTACTGACAGGCAGGCTTGTCTGGTTACAGTATATAAAGCTACCTGAAGAAAATTACAGGTGTTCTATTTGATCCTATTAGTACCACGGTCAGGCAGCTAGACTATTTACATTTAGTACAGTGCGTCCTGCTCACAGTGTTCAGCTAGATCCGTTCCTGTTATCTTCCTACTGACAGGCAGGCTTGTCTGGTTACAGTATATAAAGCTACTTGAAGAAAATTACAGGTGTTCTATCCCAGCTTAGTGCAGCTACAGGCCATTAGTATGTCTGGAAGGCCAAGAAGGAGAGGCAGACAGTCACAAGCCAATAAGAGAGGGCAAGCAGGCTCTGTGTCTAGTGCTGGTCGTGGAGACGGTGCATCCTCATCAGCACGTGGCCATGGGACACGCTTGGCCTTTTTTTCGGCAGCTGGCCATGTTGAGCCGCAACATGCGGAAGACTTGGTCGAGTGGATGACCAAGCCGTCCTCATCCTCCTCATCCTCTCTCACCCATGCCCAGGGTGCTTTGTCTGGCAAAGCAGCGGCCTCTTCCCTCAGCTCAATGTCATCAGTGACTCCTTCCCTAGCTCCACCATGTCCTCATGAGGATTCCCTCGAACTGTTTGACCACAGTGTTGGGTACATGCTCCAGGAGGATGCCCAGCGTTTGGAAGGCTCTGATGACGATACTGAGCTCGATGAAGGCAGTAACATGAGCGCGGACAGAGGGGGTGCCCAAGAAGGACAGCAATCTGGCAGTCATGCTCCCCCTGCTGCAGCATACTGCCAGGTTTGCTCCAGTGATGAGGAGGGAGGGGATGATGAGGTCACTGACTCAACGTGGGTGCCTGATAGGAGAGAGGAGGAGGAGGAGGAGGAGGAGGAGGCGGCAGCACATCACCAACGAGGCAGGATGCCCTCCAGGGGCCAGCCTAAGGGCAGCACATTGACTGCATCACACCCCAAAGCTCCACATGTGCAGGGCGCTGCAGTCTCTGCGCGTTATTCAAAAAGTTCTTTGGTGTGGGCTTTTTTGAGACGAGTGCATCAGATCGCACCGCTGCTATTTGCAACATATGTCTCAAGCGTATCTCGCGTGGCCAAAATATCTCCCGCTTGGGTACCACATGCTTGACCAGACATATGTTGACCTGCCATGCAGTTCGTTGGCAAGCGTATCTAAAAGACCCACACCAAAGAACAAAGAGGATCTCTCCTTGCTCCTCATCAGCTGAGATTTCCAACCCCACTAGACCTTCAGTCCTCTCTGAGACCTGCAGTGAGAGGAATGAAGGTGTAGAATTAGGTGTGTCACAGCCAAGTACTTGTGGGCAATCTGCTTTTGGTACACCGACGTCAGATTGTACCAGGCAAATTTCCCTGCCCCAGCTGCTGCACCGCCGAAAGAAGTTTGCTCCCAGCCATCCACATGCCCAGCGGTTGAATGCTAGCTTGGCAAAATTGCTAGCACTTCAACTGCTGCCTTTTCAGTTGGTAGACTCTGCCCCCTTCCGTGAGTTTGTGGAATGTGCGGTTCCTCAGTGGCAGGTACCCAAACGCCACTTTTTCTCACGGAAGGCGATTCCGGCTCTCTACCGGCATGTGGAAGGAAATGTCCATGCCTCGCTGGACAGGGCGGTCAGCGGTAAGGTGCATATTACCGCTGACTCATGGTCCAGCAGGCATGGACAGGGACGTTACCTAAGTTTCACGGCGCATTGGGTGACTCTGCTGGCAGCTGGGAAGGATGCAGGACAAGGTGCAGTAGTGTTGGAGGTTGTTCCGCCACCACGCCTCCAAAATGCTGATTGTGACACACCTCTCTCCTCCACCCCCTCCTCTTCTTCTTCCTCCATGGCCTCTTCCTCGGAACCAGCGGTGCTCCGTAGGCGTTCAAGGGGCTACGCAAGTACGCAGGCCAAAAGATGCCATGCGGTGCTTGAGCTGGTGTGCTTGGGGGACAGGAGCCACACTGGGGCAGAGGTTCTGTCAGCTCTGCAGGGGCAGGTTCAGAGGTGGTTGACGCCACGCCAACTTAAGGCAGGAATGGTGGTTTGCGACAATGGCACCAACCTCCTCTCTGCCCTCCGACAGGGACAAATGACCCATGTGCCCTGTTTGGCTCACGTCCTTAACTTGGTGGTGCAGCGGTTCTTGGGCAGGTACCCGGGCTTACAGGATGTCCTGAGGCAGGCCAGGAAAGTCTGTGTGCATTTCCGCCGGTCATATAATGCCAGTGCTCGGCTGACGGACCTCCAAAAGGAGTTTAACCTGCCCAAGAACCGCCTAATCTGTGACATGCCCACCAGGTGGAACTCAACGTTGGCCATGCTGCAGCGGCTGCACACGCAGCAGAGGGCCATCAATGAGTACCTGTGCGACTATGGCACCAGGACAGGGTCAGGGGAGCTTGGTTTTTTTTCCCCACGCCAGTGGGCCATGATCAGGGATGCATGCACTGTCCTGTCACCATTCGAGGAGGCCACGAGGATGGTGAGCAGTGACAGTGCATGCATCAGTGACACTGTCCCCCTTGTCCACCTGTTGGAGCACACGCTGCGTGGAATAATGGACAGGGCACTTGAGGCAGAACAGAGGCAGGAAGAGGAGGACTTCCTTAGCTCTCAAGGCCCCCTTTATCCAGACAGTGTTCCTGCGTGCCCGCCGATCACACAGGAAGAGGACGAGGAGGAAGAGGAGGAGGAGGAAGATTGTGTCAGTATGGAGGTGGAGCCTGGCACTCAGCATCAGCAGCAGTCTTTAAGGGATCAGTCCCAAGAAACACATGGACTTGTACGTGGCTGGGAGGAGGTGGCTGCGGACCATGTCGTTCTTAGTGACCCAGAGGACTACGCTGCATGGCCTCCCTGATCCTGCAAAGCCTGCGTAAGGATCCTCGTATTCGTGGTATCAAGGAGAAGGACCAATACTGGCTGGCAACCCTCCTTGATCCACGTTACAAGGGTAAGGTTGCGGACCTTATCTTGCCATCGCAGAGGGAGCAGAGGATGAAACATCTTCGGGAGGCCTTGCAGAAAGGTCTGTGCAACGCGTTCCCAGAGACTGGGAGGTTACAAACTCCTGTTTCTGGACAACGTGTTGCTGAGGCTTCGGTCAGTCAAAGAAGGAGCGGTGGAGAAGGTGGCCGTCTGACCGATGCGTTCAGACAATTTTTTGGTCCGCAGCCCCAAGGTATGATCGGTTCCAGCAACCATCGCCAGCGTCTGTTTTACATGGTGCAGGAATACCTAGGGGCAAGATCAGACTTGGACACCTTTCCCACCGAAAATCCTCTGGGTTACTGGGTCTTGAGGATGGATCACTGGCCAGAGCTTGCACAGTATGCAATTGAGCTACTGGCCTGTCCTGCATCCAGCGTTCTTTCGGAACGCACATTCAGTGCTGCTGGAGGCGTGGTAACCGATCACAGGGTGCGTCTGTCCACCGACTCGGTCGATCGGCTGACCTTCATAAAAATGAATGAGTCTTGGATCACCACCAGCTACCAAGCACCTGATGCTGATGTAACCGAATAATTTTTTTTTAAATCTCAGATCCCTTCAAAGACTGCCTATGCTGATGCTGAGTGACTATCCCTGAGTAATTATCCTCTTCCTCCTCAATCATCACGCTGATAGCTTGTAAGAACATTTTTGGTTCTGGGCGCCACCACCAGTGCCTAAGGCACAATTTTTCAGCCCCTGTTTAACAGGGGCGTGTAATTACAATTTTTGATGTAATACTTTGCAGCAGGGCTCGTTCCTGCATTCCAACTAGAGTGTCTGTGAGGGGTTGCAGTGTTGTGGCACCAGCACCAGTGCCTAGGGCCCAATTTTTCTGCCCCTGTCTAACAGGGGCGTGTAATTACAATTTTTGATGCAATACTTTGCAGCAGGGCTCGTTCCTGCGTTCCAACTAGAGTGTCTGTGAGGGGTTGCAGTGTTGTGGCACCAGCACCAGTGCCTAAGGCCCAATTTTTCTGCCCCTGTCTAACAGGGGCGTGTAATTACAATTTTTGAAGCAATAATTTGCAGCAGGGCTCGTTCCTGCGTTCCAACTAGAGTGTCTGTGAGGGGTTGCAGTGTTGTGGCACCAGCACCAGTGCCTAAGGCCTAATTTTTCAGCTCCTGTTCAACAGGGGCATGTAATTACAATTCTTGATCTAATATTTCACAGCAGGGCCCTGTGAGGGCTTACAGTGTTGTGGCCACAGCAACACCTAAGGCCCAAATTTCTGCTGAGTATATAGGGCAGGACCCTACTTTCAAACATCTAACTTACAAACGACTCCTACTTGCAAACAGAAGGAGACAACAGGAAGTGAGATGAAATCTACCCCTAGGAAGGGAAATTCTCTCCTGTAAGAGTTAATATGGGAAAACAATTTCTCCTTTCCACTGATGCTTTCCAATCCTTGTTCCACAAAAAAACCCAAATTTTCAAAAAACATTTTTCATTGGGACAAAAAAGTGAGGTGAAATCTTCTGAAGAGGAGGAAAGACAGCAAAACAAATGTCACAGGGGTGATAACCCTTCCCTATGTTTTCCAAAAAGCTTAGAAAAGATTTTTTGGCTGGAGCTAAACACGTTAAAAATGTTCAAAATTACAAACAGATTCTACTTAACAACAAACCTACAGTCCCTGTCTTGTTTGCACCGCCTGTATACTGCTGTTCAGAGTATATAGGGCCTGGTGGCCCCACACCTTTCCTTATTTTAATTTGGGTGCGGGGTTCCCCTTAATATCCATACAAGACCCAAAGGGCCTGGTAATGGACTGGGGGGTACCCATGCCGTTTGTCTCACTGATTTTCATCCATATTGCCATGACCCGACATGACATTAAACCCGCAAGCAGTTTTAAATGAGATTTTTTCCTTTAAAAATGACATTTGGTGCAGGGACTGTTCTAAACATGGGAAACACGCGTCACTTTACAGGCATACTATAGACACCCCCCAGGTACGATATTTAAAGGAATATTTCACTTTTTTTTTTTTACTTTAAGCATCATTAAAATCACTGCTCCCGAAAAAACGGCCGTTTTTAAAAGTTTTTTTTGCATTGATACATGTCCCCTGGGGTAGGACCCGGGTCCCCAAACCCTTTTTAGGACAATACCATGCAAATTAGCCTTTAAAATGAGCACTTTTGATTTCGAACGTTCGAGTCCCATAGACGTCAATGGGGTTCTAACGTTCGTGCGAACTTTCGGTCCGTTCGCGGGTTCTGGTGCGAACCGAACCGGGGGGTGTTCGGCTCATCCCTATTGACGAGTTATATTGTCCAGACCGGTTGGTTAACAAGCCTTTTTGACTTGTAAGACGTAGGTCTTTTCAAATCATTAAGTTCCGGTAAGCCTCTTGATGTTCCGGTGATGGCCCTGACACCTATCTAGACCCTCTGTTCACCTGTGGTTCCTTCATTGTCTACTTACCTGCCAGATTTGATGAATTCCATCTACGTGTGAACTTGGGAGTTATATTTCCATCATTTCTAATGTACAACCCCCATAGACTTTTGGTGGTGGTTTTTTCTTTCACAATTTACTACCATTTTATATTTTGGACTTTTTTCTTCATATGGACTTAGGTGGTTGATCTGCCGAACCTTTACGGTTTTCCAGATATAATTTATTATTTATAATTGGCAATTAAGATTTATATTTCATTTCAATTGTTGTTTTGAATTACACAGTGTCACTCTATTATGCACCCCATACCTTTGGTCATACAAGGTGTGATAAGGTTCTATTCATTGTTTGTATGCACGTATGACCTTTTCACCTTAATGCATAGAATGCATTAAGGTGAAAAAACAAGAGGGTTTACAACCCCTTTAAGGCATTCATTTGGTCAAATAAATACATTTTGTAAATCATTTGGAAGTACAAACTCTGAAGCAACGGCTGTTTTTTTAATATCTTGATTTCTGCATTGGCTCCAGAGCTTTGCCAACACCCCATAGAAGGTCAGTCAGTCAAGAGAAGCCTGAGGAACCCCTAGCACCTCTGGAGGAACCCTGGCTGAGAATGGTGAAACTAGAGATTTTTTTTATGGGTTATTTATACAGGAAGATGGCAAAGAAGGGAGACCAACAACCAAATTCTGAATTTTATTTGATTTGTTCTGTCAGCTACAGATAATATGAATCATATTAAAATGTGTACAATATATATAGAAGAACACATAGAAAAATATAGTTTACTTCTGTCCCAAAATTGTGGCAGTGGCTGATATAAATCTGATACAAATGTTATAAAGTGAATTAAAATAAAAGTGCAATTTACTTTTGACTTCAAATGAAACCAATCTTCTCTCTTCTATGTAGAGGAGAAGAGTACCTGTCCTCCATAGAGGAAGGGAGGCTCAGAGATGTGATCACATTCTGGACAGATAATAGATCTTCATTGTAAATAGACAGGTACACTTTACACATTCCATGTCTCATTATTGCACATTTTCTATTTGCTAAGTGCTTTATCCTGAGATAATTCAATGCTAACGGGATAATTGATAAAACCGGTATTCACCGATAATCATAGGCGTGCGCACAGGGTGTGCCAGGTGTGCCTGGGCACACCCTAATGCCCAGGCACATCCAACACACCCCAGGGCTTTTTTGCTGCTAAAATGTGTATGTGTGAGAATTATTTTTTTCTAAATGACACTGCTGCTAGTTAGACTATTTGTAATGGATGTGTACAACTCCTGTGGGAACTGCAGCCACTGGCTGCGGAGTAATCAGTCAGTCAGCCGCATTTTCCGATGCTGACTCTGTAGTTCCGGCTACAGCATCCCTGTCAGCTGAATATCACTCCGCCGCCAGCTGTCAGAGATAAAGCCTGTAAACTCCAGAGAGCATCGGATAATTCCTGACTGCTTACTTTACAGCTGTGGCTGCAGTCCTTACAGGAGTCACCCACCATCCTATGCCCATCCTATGCCCTGTGTGCCAGAAGACAGCTTGCCAAACTCCTCTCTGATACAGCATTTGGATGAAAACTGTCTCTCTCCTCCACGGGTTCCTATCTGGCTGAGTCGGGGCTTTCACAGCTCCAGTACAGGTGGGAGGAGCAGGAAGTGATCTCACAGTGCACCCTCTATCTCTTTCCTCCTGTCCAGCACACAGCACAGCTCTCCCTGGGGTTGATGGAAGAGCTCAGAGGACACATAGCAGCCTTTGACCTGTGAGTACTGACCTTCTCTGCCTTCCACTATACAATTCTATGCACTTTGCAGAACAGGTTTACAGAAAGAGAAAGTAACATTCTTGAACAGGTTAGGAATTCCTGGGACTTCTGAGGTGTTACATAAATGTATTCCACATACACCTTATATCCTGTTAAAATTATTTTTTTTTAATAACATATAATATGTGTGTGTGTATGGAATACATCTATGTAGCACCTCTTAAGTCCCAGGAATTCCTAACCTATCAAAAACTCTTATCATAATAATACAGCCCAACTCCAGGACAGTAAAAAAGTCTATCCTTGCAGTGTGTGTGGGGGGAGGGGAGGGGGGGTAACCTCTTTCACTTACCTGACTCTAATGTCTCTTCCTTCACCCCAAAGCCATGACATCATCACATACCATACAGGGACATTAACCCTGTATGGTATGATAGGGAGGCTGGAGTGTGACCACAGCCAGTAACTTAAAGCGGAGCTCCACCTTAAAAAAAAAATATTAAAAGCCAGCAGCTACAAATACTGCAGCTGCTGACTTTTAATAAATGGACACTTGCCTGTCCAGGGCGCCCGCAATGTCGGCAGCAGATGACGAGCAATTGCTCGGTTTTCAGCTGCCCCCACCGCCATCCTTGGTCAGGGAATCAGGAAGTGAAGCGTTGCGGCTTTACTGTCGCCCTGCGCGTCTTCACTGGTCCCCATTGTGTTGTGGGAACTGTGTGTTTCCCAGACCACAACGGGGGGGGGGGGGGGGTCAGGCATCTGCAGCTAGCTATTCCCGAAAGTGGGTGCAGATACCTGTATTATACAGGTATCTGCACCCCCCTCCCCCCTGAAAGGTGCCAATTGTGGCACTGGAGGGGGGAGGAATCAGATGAGTGGAAGTTCCACTTTAGGGTGGAACTCCGCTTTAAGACCCCTTTCACACTAGGGTATTTTTCAGGCGTTTTAGTGCTAAAAATAGCGCCTGTAAAGTGCCTGAAAACTGCCTCCTCAGTGTGAAAGCCTGAGTGCTTTCACACAGGGGCAGTGTGCTTGCAGGACGTTAGGAAAGGTCCCGCAAGCAGCATCTTTGGGGTGGTGTGGTAGCGCTGTATACACTGCTTCTAAACCGCCCAATGCCCATTGGAATGAATTGGCAGCGCTGGCACAGCGCCTGCAAAGAGCTTTGGCAGCACCGCAACATGGCCGGTTTTAACCCTTCAGCCGCTAGCAGGAGTTATACCTCTATGCATTTATTATTTTTTAATAAAAAGTTGAACAAAGGCACTTAGTTAGGCAGGCACATAAATAGGTGGTTTTATGTACATATATGTGAGTATTTGTGTGTGTATATACAGTATATGTGTGTGTGTGTGTGTATATATATATATATATATATATATATATATATATATATATATATATATATATATATAGTATACATACGCATGTGTGTTTGAGTTTTGGGGTGCACACCCTAATGCAATAGGCTGCGCACGCCTATGCCGATAATACAGATTATACAGTTGGGAGAACTGATACTGTATATGCATACAATAAAGTTTAGCAATATATACAGACAGTACAGATTATACCATCAGAAGAACCAGAACATATACATCATATAAATTATACTATTTACAATATAAAAAAGTGAATGTTTCTCTGAGTTTCTTTACATCTTATACAATAAATTCATTTTATATATATATATATATATATATATATATATATATATATATATATATATATATATATATATATATATATATATATACAAACAAAAAGGAGACAATACGCCCTACTCCAATCCTCCTATCTCAGCGTTAAAGGATATTCAGTATATGAAGATGGAAAATAATGATTGTAATAAACCGCAGTGATTTAACCTGATGTCACCATATTCTGAGTGAGATATCTCTCAGCAGCCACCTAATAAAAAATAGAAATATAAATATGGATGAATGAATGTACTATATGAAACAGCAATTAACCCATCAAAGCAGCGCTATTTTCAGTCCTCAATGCTGACTGATAAAACAAAGTCTTTGTAAATGCAAGCAAAACACATGCAGGCAGGTAAATTCCAACAAAGACACAGCGGTAGGAGCTCGGTCTGGATTCCCTTATATGAATAGTAGATCTGATTGTAAGTCACAAATCAGATTTATTAGTTTTTTTTTTTTTTCTCTGATTTGTGACTTACAATAAATTATCAAAACGGTACTGGACTATTCGGGGTCTCTTTTTTTTTACATGTGGACATTGTTGCTGTTATTTGATCATCAACCCTGGAGGACTTCGGGAGTAAACAGAGAGAGGATTTGATCCAAGGCTTGTTAACCTCCTGGCTCCGGTGAGTTTGAACCCCTATGGGGTGTGTGCAGCACAAGGTGTCCCAATAGATGGTGAAAGGTGCACCCATCAGATCTACTATTCATATAAGGGAATCCAGACCGAGCTCCTACCGCTGTGTCTTTGTTGGAATTTACCTGCCTGCATGTGTTTTGCTTGCATTTACAAAGACTTTGTTTTATCAGTCAGCATTGAGGACTGAAAATAGCGCTGCTTTGATGGGTTAATTGCTGTTTCATATAGTACATTCATTCATCCATATTTATATATATATATATATATATATATATATATATATATATATATATATATATATATATATATATATATTATGTCCAGCCTCAGTGCTCAATGCAATATTCACCTCTGGACTTGTCCCCTGCAGAACCTCATTATCACCACAAGATGTCCTCAGTCTTCCAGGTTGAGGGATATCCAGTGTGACTAGACCTGCTGGAAGACTGAGGAAAGACTGTGAGTGCAGAGCGCTATGATCCCGCCCCCTGTGCACATCCCCTCCCCCCACTCACTCTGTAATATTGCAGAGAGCAATCAGTGCCACATTCTGCTTCATCCAGGACTGCCCACCCTGGGAGAAGACCAGAGAGGACATGAACCCAGCGTGCCACATGACTGGCCAGAAGACATCAGAAAAGGGTAATTAAGAAATGTTAAAAACACACATATATACAGGGGGGGAAGGGGGGTCAAGGAGCACGGAGTTAGACTTATAATTATTTTTGCAGACAACTAGCCGAGGTATCTGAATCTGTCAGGATATCTCCCCCCCCCACATCACCCTCTGAACAGCAGCATTCAGACTATAAAACGAGGGACAACAGTATGAGCCAATCAGGGCTCTGCTGCATACACATGTGCTGAGAGGAGGAGAGGGCAGAGTTGATAAGTTATTCTGTGTTGCTGTTCCTTCACCATCCAATCAGCATGCTGTGGGCAAGAGGTGACATCACTGTATTCTAAAGCTGTAAACATCACCTGTCCGGCTCTGATGTGTGAATCACAAAAGTGTCTGGACAGAATTATAAATCCTTTGATGTGGATTTTACCTGATTATTTAGCAGTTTGACTGGATTTCAGCTTCGTATAAATGGCAACAGTAATTTCCTCCAACAATATTGTGGATTAATATGACCCGGCAATGTTCAAATACGTTTTAACAGAAGATATATAGCCAGGAAATGCCAACAATCACCCAGCAGTGTTGTCACCGGAATAAGAAGTCCAGATCTATGTTTTGCTTGTCTGGGAGGTCTAAACAGATGACAATACAGATTACCAATCAGTAGAAAATCCTGAGAAATGTAGGAAATTGATTTTTCCTGCTGCCAATGTTATTCTGCACACTGACTGTAGTATATGCAGAGTGCAGTGTATAGTCCGGGGATCTCACAGATCCTGGGAATGGAGCCGGATGCTGAGATCATATAACTCCAGTGTACATCCAATGGGAGAAGGAAGAAGATGGCAGCTCTGGAAGAGGAGGGGAAGGGCGTGGCATTGGCAGGGATGGAGTGGATGTGGGGGGGCTCAGACCTCTCATCATTGGAGGAGAGCACACCCCGAGGTAAGTGCTGTGAATACTTCATAGTAAGGCAAATGTTGTCAAACGTTATTCAAGGTATAACCCCCTTTTAATGTGCAAGTAAAGGCTTTTTTTTTTACCACATGGTAAAAAACTCTTTATCTCCATTTGTCCTGGTGACAGAACATAATGAGAAATCCAAAAGTGAGAAAATATCCTTCACTGGTCTCTGTGACAACTTTCTAAGACTCATTTCCTGTTGCACCCCAAGGCAGGAAAATGAAGGGAAATTGCTGCATTGGGTTATAATACAAAACATAACTTGATGGGGTTAACACTTTTCTCTACTCTACTTCTCAAAAAAATGGCTGCACATCCAATGATGGTCCAGATGGCCACTATATTTAATGGAGGTGACGCCTACATAAAGGCAGCTCTTCTAGACTCCACCCCTGATGACCCCATGAGTGTCATAGGTAGGAGTGGGCGGAGTATACAGCTGATGATGTCACACATCTGATAGGTACCTGTGAGGAGAGGAGTGTTCAGGCACTGAAGGCTCAATCACACCTGAGTGCACAGAAAACACATGCAGGTTAATGTGCGTTGACATACATCTCTGAACTTTGACCTGCACATTTTTTAAAATGCAGTTTGACTTCATTGGACACATCGAGGGTCAAGATACTCACTTTTTGTTTGTAACTTGACAAGAATGTTACATTTATGTAGACTTTTGTGTGTAGCGCTGCATCAATTGCAGTGTGGTGTGAAGGGCTCATAGACAGCAATTGTTTTTAGAGTGTCCTTGTATTGATCGATACATCTGGTGTGAACGTTCCCTCATATGTGAGGAAGTGCTCCACTGCTTCTAATCAGGAATTATATGATAAAGGTCTTTTTTTAATGATATCTAACAAATCTCTGTTAGACAGCCAAACATTAGACTCTGGATCATGGAGAAAATTGGATCATGCACTGCTGGTTTCTTTGCCTTCCTCTGGATCAACTGTGAGTATAGGATTGTGAATTTGTGTTTCCCTTTTATTGGTTGAACTAGATGGACTTGGGTCTTTTTTCAGCCAAACTAACTTTGTAACTATGTAGATAGTGAGCTGCTCTAC
This sequence comes from Aquarana catesbeiana, assembly GCF_042186555.1. Taxonomy (NCBI): domain Eukaryota; kingdom Metazoa; phylum Chordata; class Amphibia; order Anura; family Ranidae; genus Aquarana; species Aquarana catesbeiana. The sequence goes on from NC_133325.1 coordinate 795,126,867, forward strand.
CTGGAGTAGGAGACCCTGTTTATTTCAATTGATGAGAATTTGTGGCAGGTGGGAATCCAATCTTATTGGTAGGTATGGATCCATTCTGGATGGGTGGCACTGATCTGACCTCTACCAGTGGCTCATCTTCAAGGACACCATTGGTGGGTATGGATCCATTCTGGATGGGTGGCACAGATATGTTCCCTGCCAGTGGCACATCTTCATAGACACCATTGCTCTTCAAATTTCTTTTTCTGCAGTAAATCTGGAAATATAAAATCACACAAAATTGCAGAGACTATCACCAACATACAGCATTGGGACTGTTCTCTCTCTAGTTTATTCCCACCCTCCATCATCCAATAGTCCATTCTCCCATGTGATATGGCTTCTGTTGCTTCATCTTTCTTTTCACCTGCCTGCTAAATATGTGAATAACACACTTCCTGTCCTAGGGTGACAACACTCACTCACTGCACTGTATCTGTGAAGAGCTGAGTTGTCACCCTAGGCTGCTTTCCTGAACTGGACTACAAACAGATCTTCATCTCCATTACATGGGGAAGGGGAATGCATAGTAGAAGCTTGGAAGAAAGAGGACACTGAATATCTGGCAGGATCAAAACTATTATCTGTACTGGCTGATGTTCTTAGACTGAAAAAAAAAATACAAATACAGCCACCACATCTAAGGACTGATATTTCCTTAAAACCATCCCCCACACACTCACCAACCTTTATCTTTACCAGATGCCACTACACAGACCTCATCCACACACTAATTCTGCATCCACAAGGTGTCCCCCCCCATGTATCCCCTTCATTCCCATCCCATGATGACCAAAATAAGAGCCCTGAGCTGGTTATAGCAGACATTGACTTAAGCATGAATATAAAACCAGAATGTATAAATAAAGAGTAATGGAAGAAGTGGAGTATTTACTTTCCTGGAACAATTTCAGTTTTGGGTTTCCTCCAGTGCTGCTTGCACAGTAATAGGCATTTGGTTCAGTTTGGCTAATCTCCTCCTTCAGTAAAGATCATGTGACCAGAACCTGAAACTTTGTCTGCAAGAGGAACATTAACCAACCCGAGTTCTCAACTCCCCTTCAAAAGACATAGCATGACCAAAAAGTCATATACTGTAGGGAGCAGTGCTCTCCAGTGCTCACTCGATTGCTGCTCCCCCCCATCGCTCGATCACCATGTCACTCGCCCGTAACCCGCCAGGCCCCCCCGCCAGCCCCACACTTGCCCCATCCAGTTCGCGGCTTCTCCCCCATGTCTCCTCCCGAGTACCAGTGGCCGCTTCTCCTCACAGTCAGGTCTCATGACTCACGGCCAATTGTCTCAGGACCCGTGTCCTGATTGGCTGGGAGGAAAAACAGGAAGACATTAGTGAATATTAATTTGCTAATGTCACATTGGGTGGGCTCCGGGTGCAGTGCTCTGTGTCCAGAGCCCACCCTTTTTTGAAGACAATTAGAGCCTCAGGCACTCATTACACGCTTATGTATGTAGATTAGAGGCTGGGCACATGGATTAGGGGGGCGGCACGCTGCATGTGTGGCTGCCACTGGTAGGGAGTCTAATGCTCGGTTCACATATGAGCCGCTGAATTCGGACCTGAAACGGACCAAAAGATGCACAGCGTTTTTCTGCAAAATGCTCCAGACCTGCTGCGGAGATATGTGAACCGGCTCCATAGAGAGCCGGTAAAAATCTCCTGATATTGAGAATTGGATATGGGGATCCCCCGTCCAATTTGCAATGGTGTGAACCCGGCCTAAAGCAGCATTTTCTCCAGGAGCAGCAAGTATTTCAGACCTTACATTGCTCTTTATGCTTTCCAGAAACGGCTAACATAACTTTCAGTATAGATCCATGTTAAATCAACAGAGTCTCTCTAGAAGCGGCTGCTGATCTAGAGGAATAATCCGATCACAGAAAGGAAAGATGTAATCATTACTCACCAGAAACACCAAAATCACAATAATCACACCGAGCACTCCAGGAACAATGAGAAGCATTCGGGATCTTCTATAATCTGATGTAAAATCTGTCAGAAAATACAATGTTTAGAACACATCTCTGTGTAGAGATTACATGTGTGATCAATATACAATGTATCCGTTCTACAGTCTGCTTTGTTATATTACAATATTTATACATCAGCAAACTTCAGCTTATAGAAAAGTGACGGCAGAAAAAGACCGGAGTATTCCATCGAGTCCGTCCATTCTTATTTATTTTTTGTTACCTTCATTGTCTGACTATTATATATAACCTGCACACTGACCTCATACTGTATATTTTATACACACATATATACAGTATATAGTGCAAGTCCCAGGGAAGAATGACACCCTCCTCTATTCCCCCAGTAATTGCCCCTCTCACCTCTGATCTCCAGCCGGTATTCCCGGATCTCCTCACTGACCGGGTTTGTGATCCTGACCCGGAATCTCCTCTCGGCGTCGTCTCTCTGCACACTGGGGATAATCAGCGTCCTATTGTCATCTATCAGCCGGTATCTTTCAGGGAGAGGCTCCCCGTCCACCTCCCAGGTCACAGCGCTCTCTTCTCCAAAGAACTGGACGCTCACCGCCATCTCCTCACCCAACCGACTACAGTTACTGGTGATGTTGGAGATGAGAACCGGATCTGGAGAAGAACAATCACTATCAGTCATAGGTGACCAACACAGAGCCCAGATACATAGAATAGAGTGCTAGCTCTTATTGTATACTTATACTGAGGAGAACAGTTGGGTAGATATCAGTGGGGAATACTGGAAATCTGTTATATGAAGAACTCATTTCCTCTCCTCACTCATTCTGTATAATAGACACTTCTTCCCCCATAGAGTACAATGCAGTGTAGAGAAGTGTGATGTAGTATATGGACTCTTACCCAGAACACGGATCTCTGTAGAGGATATTACATATCCCAGATCACAGTAACACCAGATCTTATACACACAGGAATCATCCCTCCTGACATGTGTCAGCTTCCAGCAGCCGCTCCCTGTGTGCAGTCGGAGTCTGGAGTCATGAGATTTAGTGTGATTGTAATAACAGTGAATTTCCAACAATGTCCTATCCTCTCCTCTGCATTGTCTGTACAGCTCCAGAGTCACTTCTTCATGAGGACATTTCATATTACAGTCAGTGATGTCTGATCCGCTCTGTACATACACCGTTCCTGATGACACCGATATGATCATCATACACAGGAGACCTGGGAGGAGAAGACAGATCAGAAATGTCAGCAGAACTTTCACAGTGCCCCTAAATTCCACTTGTAATTTATGGTATCATGAATATGAACAGAAGCAAAAAAACCATCCCAGCAGAGAAGAGGAACATAAACACATCGATCGTCCCAAAGCCTCATCAGCTCCAGTTCTTTGTGTGTCCATTTCTATTGATGAGATTTACAACCAAAAAAATGTTGCGCAGAGTGGACAATAATTAATATCTGTGCAGCATGGTGCAATCCTAATATAAGTACCTATATACAAAATACATAACAAAAAACCTGCAATATAGTGCTCCTATGCTCCAATCTTAAATTTATCTGATAAACAATGTAGTAATGTGCTGAATAAGGATGAGCTGAACACACACCCCCCCCCGGGTTCGGGTCGCACCAGAACTTGCGAACAGGTAAAGAATTCGGACGAACACGCGAACACCATTAAAGTCTATGGGACACGAACATGAAAAATCAAAAGTGCTCATTCTAATATGCAAGTTATTGTCATAAAAAGTGTTTGGGGACCCGGGTCCTGCCCCAGGGGACATGTATCAATGCAAAAATTAAAAAAAAAAACGATTTTAACAATGCTTAAAGTGAGACAATAAAAATGAAATATTCCTTTAAATATCGTGCCTGGGGGGTGTCTATAGTATACCTGCAAAGTGCTACATCTTTCCCGTGTTTAGAACAGTATCACAGCAAAATTACATTTCTAAAGGAAAAAATTCATTTAAAACTACTCGCGGCTGTAATGAATTGTCGGGTCTCGACAATATATTATCCATTACCAGGCTCTTTGGGTCTGGTATGAATATAAGGGGAACCCCAAATTTAAAAAAAAATTTGCGTGGGGGTCCCCCCAAAATCCATACCAGGCCCTTATCCAAGCAAGCAACCTGGCAGGCTGCAGGAAAAGAGGGGGAATGAGAGAGTGCCCCCCCACCTCCTGAACTGTACCAGGCCACATGCCCTCAACATGGGGGGATGCTTTGGAGTCAACCCCAAAGCACCTTGTCCCCATGTTGATGGGGACAAGGGCCTCATCCCCACAACCCTTGCCCAGTGGTTGGAAGCCCCCTTGTTTAAAGGGGGCTTCCAGATTCCGATAAGCCCTCCCGCCTGCAGACCCCGGTACCAACCTGGGCAAGGGTTGTGGGGATGAGGCCCTTGTGCCATCAACATGGGGACAAGATGCTTTGGGGGGCTAGTCCAAAGCACCCTCCCCATGTTGAGGGCATGTGGCCTGGTATGAGAATTAAAAACAATCAGCGCACACTGGTAAAACAAATAGAAATAAATAATTGCAAGCTGAACACTACAAGGCAAATCACAAAACCTATAAAGAATCAGTATAAAAAGTAAGTGCAGCGCAATAAATGTCCATAAAATCTCATATATTTCCACCACGTGACAGATTAATGACAGCCAAAATTCATGTTGTGAAATCCTTCCACCATCTGTGTGCTGCTCTTACCGGATAAGATGGACCATTGAATGAACTAAATGGTCAAACACGCTTGTTACCCACTCAAGGGGGTACAGATGTGGGATCCCACGGCAACCACAGAAGGAGATGGTGATGGATGAAAACGAATATGAGGCACACTTCTCCCTGGCACACCTAGACTCCTCGGAGGGTGGAGCTCAGAAGCCTTTAGAATGAGCACTTTTGGTTTTTCATGTTAGTGTCTGATAGACTTTAACGGGGTTCCGCAGCTTTCGAATTTGCCGCAAACACCGCATAATGTTTGTTGTTTGCCGAAAGTCTGAGCAACCAAAGTTCGGCCCAAACTTATGCTCAGGCTGAACCATTCGCCAATCCCTAGTGCTGAACAGATGATCTCTAATAACTGAGCAACATCATACATCAGTACAACCTAATATGAATTCATACAAAATCTCATAATAATATATTAACAATATTAAAGTGCTCATGTGCTCTATTACTGAATAACATTCGATGTGCAAAACATGCTTGAAGCGGAGTTCCACCAAAAAATGGAACTTCTGCTTTAAGTGATGGTGACCCCCTGACATGCCATTTGGCATGTAATTTTTTTCAGGGGGGAGTGTATACCCTCTTTTTAGAGGCATCCAGCTCTCACTTCCTCCCGGGGCTCTGCAAGGAAGTTCACCTCTCCCCCCTCCCTCCCTGCATACTTCTGGGATACATCACAGGTCCCAGAAGATTGCCTGGCCAATCACAGTGCGCATGCGCAGCCCGCATATGCGCAGTGCGTGCAGCCGGGCGCCCACAATTACAATGCCAGGGCCACAGAGAGGAGGGGGAGAGGAGCGGGGCTTCATTCGCCCGCATCGCTGGACCGTGGGACAGGTGAGTGTCCAATTATTAAAAGTCAGCAGATACACTTTTTGTAGCTGCTGACTTTTAAATGGGTGGAACTCCGCTTTAATAGTAAAAGTCCATAGTAAACCATGCGCTGAAAATTTCCTTGTGACAAGTGCTCCAAACTTAAAAGGTAAGAGCCACACTTAGGTGCTCCCCTTTGGTAATACCCTCACCTTGGGGCGTGTGACTGCACACTTAAGTTTGATCTAACACGCTTACGAGCCACCCCTGGGCTCTGTGGGAATTAGCTGCTTAGGTAACCTGGATCATCCTAGAGTGGTATCCTCATAATAATAGAAAAAGAGCTGGATAGTGTGATACCATTTTTTAAAATCCTTTATTTAAAAAAACCTCAACAAGTGGGTACTCACATGTAACAAGTGCTTAGAGCGCACCAAACTAAACAGGCAATCAGAGTGTATCTGTAGGGCTATCGTTCTATTCTGCAGCAGCTGTTACCAAACTCTGTCCTGTCCCCTCCCCACGCGTATCGACACAGGGAATCACGTGTCTTCCTCAGGGGGATTTGGACAGCTGGCTCAGCGAAAAGAAATAGGTAATTGGCAGCCATTTTAGTGTAGTTAAAAAGCCCCGTAATTGAAGACATATTCAATCAGATAAAAGTCCTTAACTACTAATCTATACTATTACTCAGAACGGTTTTGGAACGGATCGATATCCTCGCAGATCATGTTCACAAATACCATAAATGCATCACATACAGAGCATAATTAACCACTTCAGCCCCAGAAGATTTGGCTGCTGAATGACCGTGGCTTTTTTTGCGATTCGGCACTGTTTCGCTTTAACTGACAATTGCGCGGTCGTGCGATGCTGCACCAACAAATAGAGCTTTTTGGTGGTATTTGATCGCCTCTGCGGTTTTTATTTTTTGCGCTATAAACAAAATAAATTTTGGAAAAAAAAACACAATATTTTGTACTTTTTTCTATAATAAATATCCTTTTTTTTTTAAAAAAAAAGCTAATTTTTTCTCAGTTTAGGCAGATATGTATTCTTCTACATATTTTTGGTAAAAAAAAATTAAAAATTTGCAATAAGCATATATTGATTGGTTTGCTCAAAAGTTATAGCATCTACAAATTAGGGGATAGATTTATAGCATTTTTATTATTTTTTTTTTTACTAGTAATGGCGGTGCTCTGCGATTTTTATCAGGACTGACATTATGGCGGACACATCGGACACTTTTGACACATTTTTGGGACCATTGGCATTTATACAGCGATCAGTGCTATAAAAATGTCACTGGCAGAGAAGGGTTTAACACTAGGGGGCGATCAAGGGGTTAACTGTGTTCCCTAGTGTGTTTCTAACTGTAGGGGGAGGGGACTGACCTAGAGGAAGTGATGGATTGTGGTTCCTAGCTAATAGGAACTCACGATCTGGCACGCCTCATAGAACAGAACAGGGATTTGTGTGTTTACACACACGTCCCTGTTCTGCCTCATGTGCCCGCGATTGCTCGTGGCCGGTGGTCAACGCGACCGTCAGCCATGAGCATCAGCACCCCCACTATGCAGCGGGCACGTGAGCGCGCCTGCTATCCCGATCCCACGAGCTGAAGTATAGCTACGACAGCTCACGGGATCGTGCTGATCTGCAGCAGTAAAATGACGGCGGCTGGTCGGCAAGCGGTTAATAGGCAAGTACAATGATTAACAATGATAATAATGAAAAATAAAAACAATACGAGTAGTTCCCACTATACAAACATGTGAGGGTTCAATTAATTAACATATAAAGTCACTAACAAATATTATCAGATAAATAATATTCGGCTAATGCTCACTGGTAAGCCATATCGTTGGTCCCTATAGGCATAAATGTAAATATATAACCCGCTTATCAATGTGAGGCTGTGAATAATCATTCACCATGGAATGTAAGCTACATCCCGAATGTAACAAAGTAAACAAACCCTGCCCGCTGTTACATAGGAATAATGGCAAAAGGGGACCAAATCCCATGAATAACCCATATATCCCCAAACAAAGGTTGACAAGATGTCACCCCAGGGATCACAACCCCTCATAAAGGGTGAATAAATATAATAATAATGATAATAAGCTATAATAATAGGGAACCTGCTACTCTGTTAGCAGACCCCTATGATAAGCCACTAGGTGGCTGCCCTAAGTGGCCACCATATAAAACTCCCCAAAATAGAGACTCTAACCCTCATATTGGGTGAGCAGTAGCTTAACCCTAATTGTATACAAATACATTTTACCATAATAACCTATACACTATCTAACAACCTATATGTTGAATATGGGCCTATCATAAAGAAGGTCTTCCCTTATGTGAAATTCAAAAAATCTAATGGGTGTTATCAGAGGATATTTCCGGTCACTAAGAATGCATCTAAGGTCAAACTCTTTATTTAGCCCCCCGGCATAAGAGACCCCCATCTGGTGAGTCCACCATGATTCCCTCTTACTAATCTTCCTAATGTAGTTACTATATTAGTGTAGTTACTCTATTGATGACCTTATCATGGCCAGCTGGGGACTTCTGATCACTGATGGGAGATCTGCAGAGACTTGGGGAGATGGAGGGAAAAAAATAGGATCCATTTCCACAATCAAAAAACTCCTAGATCACTTGCCAGCCAACCTGCAATGAACCAAATTATTATGTCTAACAGTTCACATTAAAACAAGGGGTTTAGTTTGCACACATTTACAAATACATGCGTAATCTGCAGAGTCACGTCATGATACTCCAGTGTACTGCAGTCCTAATGCTATAAATTGAGAGCCTCCAAAGTTGGAGCAATATATAATAATGGATAGATTAAGGGCAGGTATGGCTGGGGGGAGCGCACCCCTCCTTAAAGGTACAGGATGTACTGTACACCCAGCAAATTTATAGAGTTAGAGCTGAAGTACACTGGGGTGCCATGAAGTGGTCTCTGCAGATTACTCATGTATTTGCATGTTTGCAAACTAAATCTCTTGTTTTAATGTGAACTGTTGGACGGGACAATTCAGTTTGTTGCAGGCTGGTTGGTAAGTGAGCTGGGAATTTGTTTGTTGTTTTTTTTACATACATCACACTTCCATGTGCTCCTTGCTGCAAAGGCCAGTTACAGATTGGGGTGGTTGTCATTTGTTTGTTCCATTTACATGAGCAATGTCATCACACAGAATAATTGTACAAAACTGGATTAGATTTGGAAGGCAAACCAAGGTAGGGGGCAGGAAGAGAACAGTCCTAGAAATTAACAAGAGAAAAGTGGTCAAGGAAGCCGACACATTGAGGACTCCGGTGCTAACCAATAATACAGGTGGGTGTAACCACAAAATAAACTGCCAGTAAAAAGAAAAAAAAATAGTGGAAAGAGACATCAATTTATAAGCTACCGAGTCATACAAAACTCTAAAAAGGTTTTATTGAAAAACGTATAAAATGTATTCAGAACAGAAATACAGAACATACATATATGAAAAAGCACCATCAGTCCCATCAGTCCCTTACCTCCCCAAACACCCAATCAAAAGAAAAGTACTAATAAAAGTAAAAGAATCACATATCCCACCACCAAAAAAGTTTTTCCACGCAGCAGGAAAGAAGGAAAGATCCTAAAAGCAAAAATAAGAAAGTCACAATGGAGACACAAGTGATGACCCCGCAGAAAAACCACACAAAGTGGAGAGAGAGCCTAATGCCGCGTACACACGGTCGGACTTTTCATCTACAAAAGTCCGACGGACGCCGACGGACTAAAGCTGGCTGACAATCCGATCGTGTGTGGGCTTCCCAGGACTTTCAGCGGACTTTTCCAGCCTCAAATCTGACGAACTTTAGATTTGGAACATGCTTCAAATCTTTACGTTGTAACGACGCCGGACCCAGAAATCCGCTCGTCTGTGTGCTAGTCCGACGGACAGAAAGCCACGCTAGGGCAGCTATTGGCTATCAACTTCCTTATTTTAGTCTGGTGTACGTCATCACGTACGAATCCGTCGGACTTTTGTGTGATTGTATGTAGGCAAGTCCGTTCGTAAGAAAGTCTGCCGCAAGTCCGCCAAAAGTCCATCGAAAGTTTGTCGGACAGGCTGTCGGACTTTTGTAGACAAAAAGTCCGACCGTGTGTACGCGGCATAAGAGCAATCCATAGGGAGCCCATGAATATACAAAAATCATGAAAAATTATAATTCACAATAGGTAATAAATCAATCGCTTATGTTCAGGATATCAATAAATAATATGGAGAATATTAGTTTAATTGCTCTGCAGGAGAAAAGCTCTATATACATATATTTATACACAGAACAGTTTGTCTGGATTGATCCATCAAATTGCAACAAGTTAACTCCGTTCAGGAGGCGTCTCCCATGTATTGTTCAGCTGGATGGATAAATCTATTTATAAATCCACAATACATGTGAAGGGTCTATTTTAGCCCTCTGTATGGGATTCATCTTCTGCCAGCTGCTTTCATCCAGACCTTTCCTCCTGTACTACAATCATCATCTGATTTGCTGTACATTTAACTTCTTGTTTTCAGGGACCGGTGCTCTGTCTTTGAAAGTTCTACAATTGCAGCAGCTGAAATTGTTCTATGATTAACCGCTTGCCGACCAGCGCATGCCGATTTATGTCAGCAGAATGGCACTGGTAGGCAAAAGGGTGAACAGGTACGTCCCCTTTAAGAAGCGGTGTCGCGGGCATGCGCCTGCCACAGTCATCGTGACCGTGGGTCCTGCAGACTCGATGTCCGCCGGGTGCCCGCCATCGTGTCACGGAGAGGAAGAACGGGGAGATGCTTTTGTAAACAAAGAATTTCCCCGTTTTGCCTAGTGACAGGACAGAGATCACAGCTCTCCGTCATCGAGATCAGTGATCACTGTCCTGTGTGTTGAAGCCCCTCCCCCTAACAGTTAGAATCACTCCCTAGGACACACTTAACCCCTTCACTGCCCCCTAGTGGTTAACCCCTTCACTGCCAGTGTAATTTACACAGTAATCAATATATTTTAATAGCACTGATCGCTGTATAAATGGTCCCAAAATAGTGTCAAAAATGTCCGATGTGTCCGCCATAATGTCGCAGTCCCGATAAAAATTGCAGATCGCCACCATGAAAAATTTAAAATAAAAATGCTATAAATCTATGCCCTATTTTGTAGACACTATAAATTTTGTGCAAACCAAATATACGCTTATTGCAATTTTTTTTTTTACCAAAAATATGTAGAATACATATCGGCCTAAACTGAGGAAAAAAATTGGGCATTTTTTATATATTTTTGGTGGATATTTATTATAGCAAAAAGTAAAACATATTGCGTTTTTTTCAAAATTGAGGCTCTTTTTTTGTTTATAGCACAAAAAATAAAAACCACCGAGGTGATCAAATACCATTAAAAGAAAGCTCTATTTGTGGGAAAAAATGGAAGTCAATTTCGTTTGGGTACAACATCGCACGACCGCGCAATTGGAGAGCCCCCTCCCTAGGGTTGCCACCTGTCCGGTATTCACCCAGACAGTTCGGGTTTGGAACCATGCGTCCGGGTTTCAGACTGCCTGAAACCCGGACACATTATTTAGTCTGGACTATGGCTTCCCAGCAGGATTGCTGGCTGCAGTTGTCTAAGCTTAGAGTGTCTGTTATGCCGTGTACACACAGGCGGACTTTTCGACGGACTAGGTCTGGTGGACTTTGACGGACTTGAATGAACGGACTTGCCTACACACAATCAACCAAAGTTCGACAGATTCGAACGTGATGATGTACACCGGACTAAAACAAGGAAGTTCATGGCCAGTAGCCAATAGCTGCCCTAGCGTCGGTTTTTGTCCGTCGGACTAGCATACAGAGGAGCGGACTTTTCGACCGGACTCAAGCCCGTCGGAAAGATTTGAAACATGTTTCATTTCTAGGTCCGTTGAACTTTTGGGAAAAAAAAAGTCTGCTGGAGCCCACACACGATCGAATTATCCGCCGAACCAAGTCTGCCGTAAAGTCCGCTCGTGTGTACGCAGCATTACACTCTCTTTCACACTGCCCAAAGCCAACACTAATGCCCCGTACACACGGTCGGATTTTCCGATGGAAAATGTCCGATCGGAGCGTGTTCCGACCGTGTGTGGGCTCCATCACACATTTTCCATCTGATTTTCCGACACACAAAGTTTGAGAGCAGGATATAAAATTTTCCGACAACAAAATCCGTTGTCGGAAATTCCGAACGTGTGTACACAAATCTGACGGACAAAGTACCACGCATGCTCAGAATAAATAAAGAGATGAAAGCTATTGGCCACTGCCCCGTTTATAGTCCCGACGTACGTGTTTTACGTCACCGCGTTCAGACCGATCGGATTTTCCGACAACTTTGTGTGACCGTGTGTATGCAAGACAAGTTTGAGCCAACATCTGTCGGAAAAAATCCATGGATTTTGTTGTCGGAATGTCCAATCAACGTCCGAAGGTGTGTACGGGGCATTACAATTACCCCTCCCCCCACAAACACACACAGACAGGAGAGGAGAGAGGGCTCGATCTGCTCCTCTTCCCCCCACCCCCACCCCTCTGTGTCGGCCCACACTCCAATCCCTGGCACTGTGCCTCAGAAAAGGGAAGTTGGGGCCGGAAATTTGAAGTCCAGCAGCCTCAGATACATCTGGATGAGAGGTGCCAAGGGGTGAGTGAGCTCACCATCCATCCCTGTCTGTGACTGAAGTCTCCCTCTTCTCTCTCCTGCCTCTGAGTGAGAACACTAAGGTAAACCGGGGTTCTCAGAGCACCCCTTACATCAGAGTACCCCTTTACACCGGGGGGGCCACAGTGTTCTCCCTTACATCAGAGTCCTTTCCATACATCAGAGTTCTTAGTATCCCCCCTTAAATCAGAGTTCTCAGAGCACCCCTTATGTCAGAGTTCCCAGAATTCTCTCTTATATCAGAGTCTGCAGAGTCCCCCCTTACAGTGAAAGGGAACTCTGCGAGTTCAGATGTAAAAGGGGAACTCTTGTTATTAACTTTATATGATTAGAAATGTTATTTAATATCAAAATATATGTATAGTTTATACTATAAAAAAAATTGCTGTGTGCCAATAAAGTGTTCGGGTTTGAAGAAAAGGTGGCAACCCTCCCCCAGTACCATTGCTGTACCCCCTGTCAGTGTGATCAGTGCTATATCCCCAGTACCAGTGCTGTACCCCCTGTCAGTGTATGGAGAGCCCCTCCCCCCAGTACCAGTGCTGTACCCCCTGTCAGTGTATGGAGAGCCCCCTCCCCCCAGTACCAGTGCTGTACCCCCTGTCAGTGTATGGAGAGCCCCCTCCCCCCAGTACCAGTGCTGTACCCCCTGTCAGTGTATGGAGAGCCCCCTCCCCCCAGTACCAGTGCTGTGCCCTCTGTCAGTGTAATCAGTGTATGAGGAGCTCCCCCTCCCCCAGTACCAGTGCTGTACCCCCTGTCAGTGTATGGAGAGCCCCCCTCCCCCCAGTACCAGTGCTGTACCCCCTGTCAGTGTATGGAGAACCCCCCCAGTACCAGTGCTGTACCCCCTGTCAGTGTATGGAGAGCCCCCTCCCCCAGTACCAGTGCTGTACCCCCTGTCAGTGTGATCAGTGTATGGAGAGCCCCCTCCCCCCAGTACCAGTGCTGTACCCCCTGTCAGTGTGATCAGTGCTATACCCCCAGTACCAGTGCTGTATCTCCATCCCCACCCCCCGCTCTCCACCCCCCATAGTAAACTGTGTTTGCTATGCTTCAGTTTGTGAATGAACAGGAAGCCGCTCAGCACAGAACACTTCCTATTCATTCTCTGTGCAGTGCAGCTGAGTCTGCAGAGGAAGAGATTGGGAATTGATATCCTCATTTCCTTTCTCTGTCTTTAAAAGTAAAGACATTTGAGGTTTGTTTAGACCCCTGAAATTTCACTAAAGTTCCTAACAGGGCTGTTAAAAAATAAACAAAACAACTGAAAGAAAATGTAAAACATTAAAAAAAAAACCCTTAGGCCCCTTTCACACTTATACGACTTCAAATTCGCACGATTTTACCGCGATTTTGCGGCCGCGATTTTACCGCGATTTGCCGCGATTTTACCGCGATTTGGGAGCAGTACTACTTTGCCACGTTTTTGGCATTAACAAATGAAAACATACAGTAGTTGGTATGAATCATAAGGGGAAACTCCACGCCAAGTTTTAAATAAAAAAACTGGCGTGGGTTCCCCCCCAGGGACATACCAGGCCCTTAGGTCTGGTATGAATTGTAAGAGGAACCCCCTACGCCGAAAAATCGGCGTGTGGGTCCCCCCAAAATCCATACCAGACCCTTATCCGAGCACGCAGCCCGGCCGGTCAGGAATGGGGGTGGGGACGAGCTAGCGCCCCCCCCCTCCTGGACCGTACCAGGCCGCATGCCCTAAACATGGGGGGGTGGGTGCTTTAGGGCATGGGGGGCACCCTGCGGGCCCCCCCACCCCAAAGCACCTTGTCCCTATGTTGATGAGGACAAGGGCCTCTTCCCGACAACCCTGGCCGTTGGTTGTCGGGGTCTGCGGGCGGGGGGCTTATCGGAATCTGGGAGCCCCCTTTAATAAGGGGGCCCCCAGATCCCGGCCCCCCACCCTATGTGAATGAGTATGGGGTACATGGTACCCCTACCCATTCACCTAGGGAAAAAAAGCGTCAATAAAAAACACAGTACACAGGTTTTTAAAATAATTTATTAGGCAGCTCCGGGATCTTCTTCCGACTTCAGGGGTCCTCTTCCGACTTCAGGGGTCTCTCCGGCGTCTGCATCTTCTGCCGGCTCCACCGCTATCTTCTGGCGCTCTTTTGCCAGCGGTGGTCCGGACCTCTGGATCGTCTTCTTCCCTCTTCTCTTCCAGAGATGTTGACACGACGCTCTCTCCAGCCAGAATGGTCTATGTGCGCTCCGCACCGGACTTATATAGGTGGTGACCCCGCCCCCTTATGCCGTCACAGTCCCTGGGCATGCTGGGACTGTGACGTTTTAGGAGGCGTGGTCACTGGGTGATGACCACGCCCCCTTATGACGGCACAGTCCCAGCATGCCCCGGGACAGTGACCTCATAAGGGGGCGGGGTCACCGCCTATATAAGTCAGTTGCGGAGCGTTCAGAGACCATTCCAGCTGGAGAGAGCGTCGTGTCAACATCTCTGGAAGAAAAGAAGAAAGCAGAAGTCCGGACCACCGCTAGCAATTGAGCTGCAGAAGATAGCGGAGGAGCCGGCAGAAGATGCGGACACCGGGAGGAGACGGCGGAGAGACCCCCAAAGTCGGAAGAGGACCCCCGAAGTCAGAAGAAGATCGCGGAGCTGCCTAATAAATTATTTTAAAAACCTGTGTACTGTGTTTTTTATTGACGCTTTTTTTCCCTAGGTGAATGGGTAGGGGTACCATGTACCCCATACTCATTCACATAGGGTGGGGGGCCGGGATCTGGGGGCTCCCTTATTAAAGGGGGCTCCCGGATTCCGATAAGCCCCCCGCCCGCAGACCCCGACAACCAACGGCCAGGGTTGTCGGGAAGAGGCCCTTGTCCTCATCAACATGGAGACAAGGTGCTTTGGGGTGGGGGGGCCCGCAGGGTGCCCCCCATGCCCTAAAGCACCCACCCCCCCATGTTGAGGGCATGCGGCCTGGTACGGTCAAGGAGGGGGGGGGGGCGCTCACTCGTCCCCACCCCCATTCCTGACCGGCCGGGCTGCGTGCTCGGATGAGGGTCTGGTATGGATTTTGGGGGGGACCCCACGCCGATTTTTCGGCGTAGGGGGTTCCCCTTAGATCCATACCAGACCTAAGGGCCTGGTATGCCCCTGGGGGGGGGCCGGTTTTTTCATTTAAAACTTGGCGTGGAGTTCCCCCTCTGGATTCATACCAGACAGCTGTCAGCACTGCCTGTCGCTCATCGGGAAAGGAAAAAAGTTTTCCTTTCCCGATCAGCGAGTCAGGCTTGTGCTTACAAAGTCGTACTGAAGTCGTGTCTATATTATTCAGGCACGACTTGCATGCTACTTCAGGGTTTAACATTGAGGTCTATGGAGTACAACTCACATAGAAGTTGGACCAAAGTAGTGCAGGGACTACTTTCAAGTCGGCACGACTTAAAGTCGTGCCAATATGAATGGTAGTCATTGAAAATCATGGAGAATGACTTGTCATACGATTTTGCAGTACAAAATCGTGGGACAAGTCGTATAAGTGTGAAAGGGGCCTAAAAAAAAGTTTAAAAATTCTGAAAATAAAGATAAATTAGGGGCTCATTCATGTGTGCTTTGCTCTCTGAAGAGTGGTCAGTATTTGGATCACTCTTCAGAGAGCATTTGACAGGCGGAGGAGGTATATCACCTGCACAAAGTAATAAACCACTGATTCACACTGTACAGAGCACAGCGCCCGTGTGAATGACCCCCAAGATCTCATCCACACAAAGAGCTTCATTTATTAACTCCATACAGTTCTATCTTCTAGATTTTGCAGGAATTGTGTTTTTCATTATTAATAATAATTTTACTGTATTTTAAGCAAAAATATAACTCGGTGGTCCGGCTGGAGAAGCTCACACCTTTGTGAATTGGATGTGGATTTCTTTGCATCCAATTCACATGTCAGGAGATTGTGATCGATTCTCTATGGAGCCGGTTCATATATCTCCGGAGTGATTTGTAGAGGAATCCTGTGTATCTTCTGGTCTGTTTCATGTCTGAATTCAGCCAAAAAATTCGGGCAGAAATCAGACCTGAAATGGTGAAGGGGGAGCACCGGACCCCCCGCTGTGAGCCGCTCTGTGCTTCAATGTGAACCCGGCCTTAGGAGGTGATCCTAGCAGGGCCGGGTATTATTATTATACAGGATTTATATGGTGCCAACAGTTTGCACAGCACTTTACAATATAAGAGAGATAATACAATTCAATAGAAGAGGGTTAGGAGGGCCTCGCTCCTGGGAGCTTACAATCTAATAGGGAGGGGCTGGTGGAAGAAATGATAATAAATGAGAGGTGAATTGATGGGAGAAATGGAAGATTTGGTTATTAGTTGAAGGGGGAAAGGCTTTCCTGAAGAGATGAGTTTTCAGGGATCACCTAAAAGTGGACAGAGTAGGAAATAGCTGGATTGGGGGTAGGGAGTTCCAGGGGATGGGAGAGGCTCTGGAGAAGTCCTGGAGATGAGCATGGGAGGAGAAAAGGGAAGAGAAGACTGCGGCCATCTGACAGCAAGAAGAGATGTCACTCCAGTTTCTATTGGCCTGTTCATATCTGATGAAGACGGCCTCTATGTCACTTTATCAGTAATGCTGAAAGACACTTTTCTGAGGTCCAGAGGGAGAAGAAAGTCCTCTGTGTATAGATCAGAGCTGGGTAGATCCCAATCATAAGACCCCTTTTACACCGGAGGCATTTTTCAGGCTCTTTAGTGCTAAAAAAAGCACCTGAAAAATGCCTCCCCTGTAGTCCCAGTGTGAGACCCCGAGTGCTTTCACACTGGAGCGATGCGCTTGCGCGATGTTAAAAAAAGTCCTGCAAGCAGCATCTTTGGGGCACTTTAGGAGCGGTGTATAAACCTGCGTGACAGCGGCGCATTTTGGTGCTTTTAACCATTTATTCAGCAGCTAGTGGGGGTTAAAAACCCCTCTAAAACGACTGCAAATCATCTCTAAAACTAGCAGTTCTTTACCGCTGATGCGGCTGCGCTGTCAGTGTGAAAGTTCTCTAAGGCTGCTGAGCCAATACAGAGTGAAAGGAACCTGATAGAGTTAAGCCTCGTACACGCGGTTTGATTGTTGTACGATCGAGCGTCTGATTTTTGTGAAAAGCGCATGTGAAGGATTTTTTTCTTGCATACTAACTATCCGCAAATTGTCGTTCCACAAACACGAACGTAGTGATGTACTACGAGAGTATAAAGAGGAAGTTCATTTCTCGAGCGCCACCCTTTGGGCCCCTTCTGCTAATTTCATGTTAGTAGAAGTTTGGTGAGCGTTGATTCGCACTTTTTTGTTAAGTTATATTTTTATTTGGATGGCAGATCGCATCTCTAATTTAATTTCTATTGTTTTTTGTTTCTGGGTGATAAAATAATGGTGTAGAATAATGCTCGGCTATGTGTGTTTCTTCAAATGACAGTTTGGGAGTCGGCAGTTACATTAAAAACAACAAAATGGAAAATTAACCGCTTCCTGACCAGCCGCCGCAGTTATACTGAAGTAGATTGGCTCCCCTGGGCGAGCCGTCATAGCTGTACATCGGCTCTTTAAGACGCTCTAGGAGGCCCGCAGCGTGTCCCAGCAGCCAATGCGCGTGCCCGGCGGGTGCGATGACAGCCGGGCACCCGCGATCGTGCGGGACAGAAGAGAACCGGGATCTGTGTGTGTAAACAAACAAATCCCGGTTCTGTCAGGGGAGAGGAGACAGATTGTATGTTCATACTAAGTAGTCAGCCATGTTAGAACACACCTAGGGAACACAGTTAACCCCTTGATCGCTCCCTAGTGTTAACCCTTTCCCTACCAGTGATATTTATACAGTAATCATTGGCTTTTTTTTAGCTCTGATTGATGTTTAAATGTCCATGGTCCCAAAAAAGTGTCAAAAGTGGCCGATCTGGCCACCGCAATATCGCAGTTTAAAAAAAAATCACAGATCGCCGCCATTATTACTAGTAAAAAAAATAAAATAAATAATAATAAAAATGCCATTAATCTAATGGCGGCGGCTCATCTGCACAGAATCGCTTACAGGCACATCATTCTGTACTTTCGGGTCCGGGGCTCGCACGCCACCGGCGAATATGTGCCGCTGTGATTGGACACAGTGGGAGCCAATCAGCGGGTCCGGCGGATGCGATGTCCACCGGGAACTACCGATCTATCCCATAGTTTGTAGACACAATAACTTTTGTGCAAACCAATCAATATACGCTTATTGGGATTTTTTTTTTTTACCAAAAATATGTAGAATACATATCCGCCTAAACTGAGAGAGAATTTTTTTTTTTTAAATGTGGGGGATATTTATTATAGCAAAAAGTAAAATATACTGTTTTTATTTTTCAAAATTTACACTATTATTTTGTTTATGGCGCAAAAAATAAAAATCGCAGAGGTGATCAAATACCACCAAAAGAAAGCTCTATTTGTGGGGAAAAAAGGTGTTGTGGTAACTTCCCCGAAAAATCAAACAACAACCATAATATTAACCACTTGACAACTGGGCACTTAAACCCCCCTCGTGACCAGACCAATTTTCAGCTTTCAGCGCTCTCACACTTTGAACGACAATTACTCAGTCATACAATACTGTACCCAAATGAATTTTTTTGTCCTTTTTTTCATACAAATAGAGCTTTCTTTTGGTGGTATTTGATCACCTCTGGGTTTTTTATTTTTTGCGCTATAAATGGAAAAAGACCAAAAATTTTTCTTTGTTTCTGTGATAAAATTTAGCAAATTAGTAATTGTTCTTCATATATTTTGGCCACAATTTATACTGCTACATATCTTTGGTAAAAATAACCCAAATTAGTGGATATTATTTGGTCTTTGTGAAAATTAGAGAGTCTACAAGTTATGGTGCAAATCATAATAAATTGATCACACCTGATGTACTGACGGCCTATCTCATTTCTTGCAACCCGAACAAGTCAGGAAAGTACAAATACCCCCCAAATGACCCCTTTTTTGAAAGTAGACAATCAAAGGTATTTAGTTAGATGCATGGGGAGGTTTTTGATGTTGTCATTTTTTTCCCACAATTCTTTGCAAAATGAAGATGACAGATGGCACTAATATGTGGCACTGATGACACGTGGCACTAATGACAGATGGTACTAATACGTGGCACTGATGACGCTGATGACACGTGACACTGATGACAGATGGCACTTTTACATGGCACTGGGGACAGATGGCACTGGGGACATGACAGCAGGGACAGATGGCAGGGGCAGATTGCAGGACAGATGGCAGTGCTGACACTTTTTTTTTCGTTTTTTTTTTTTGCTGTTTACTTACCGCCGCAGCGGTTCACTCTCCCTCCTCACATGCTGTCTCTGTGTGAGGAGGGAGAGCCGGCCATGAGAGATGATCTCATATGTTTACATATGAGATCCTCTCTCATTGGCAGAGCGATCGCACTATAAACGGCCACTGTCATTGGCCATTTACGGTGATCTGTGACTGGCTGTGTCCGAGGGACACGGCCAGCACAAAACTTCCCCGATGCACGCCCGCGGCGGCGCACAGCGCGGAAGTAACTAGGAGGACGTCCAGGGACGCCCTCCCGGCAATTGGAGTCCGCGCTGTAGCCGTCTTTCGGCTGTAGCGCGGACGCCTAGTGGTTAATATTATTTATATCACTACAAAACAAATGCCTTTTAACCACTTGCCGACAGCTGCATGCCGATATACGTCGGCACAATGGCAGCAGTGGGCAAATGGGCGTACCTGTACGTCCCCTTTAAGAGGCTGGGATAGCACAGTGTGACCGTGGCCTGTGGGACACCGTCTCCTGGCAAACGTGTCACGGAGCCTCAGAACCATGAAGTGCCTACAATAAGTTTACAACAAGGCATTTCACCGTTCTGGCTTGTGACATGACAGAGATCACTGCTCCCTGTCATCGGGAGCAGTGATCACTGTCATGCGAGTTGTAGCCCATCCCCCCACAGTTAGAATCACTCCCTAGGACACATTTAACCCCTTCATCGCCAACTAGTGGTTAACCCCTTCACTGCCAGTGTCATTTACACAGTAATCAGTGCATTTTTATAGCACTGATCGCTCTATAAATGACAATGGTCCCAAAATAGTGTCAAAGGTGTCCGATGTGTCCGCTATAAGGGCCCTTTCACACTGGGGCGGCGTTTTACCGTCGGTATTCGGCCGCTAGTGGGGCGGTTTTACCCCCGCTAGCGGCCAAGAAAGGGTTAAAAACCACTGCAACGCACCTCTGCAGAGGCGCTTTGCCAGCGATATAGCCGCGCCGTCCCATTGATTTCAATGGGCAGGAGCGGTGAAGGAGCGGTATACACTCCGCTCCTTCACTACTCCGAAGATGCTGCTAGAAGGACTTTTTTTCCCGTGCTGCCAGCGCATCGCTCCAGTGTGAAAGCCCTCGGGGCTTTCACACTGGAATCAAAGCAGCTGCACTTTCGGGTCAGTTTGCAGGCGCTATTATTAGCGCAATAGCGCCTGCAAATTGCCCCAGTGTGAAAGGGCTCTAATGTCGCGGTCCCGATAAAAATCGCAGATCGCCGCCATTACTAATAAAAAAAAAATAATAATAAAAATGCCATAAAACTATCCCCTATTTGGAGACGTTATAACTTTTGCGCAAACCAATCAATATACACTTATTGTAATTTTTTTTACCAAAAATATGTAGAAGAATACATATCGGCCTAAACTGAGGAAAAAATTGTTTTTTTTTATATTTTTGGGGGATATTTATTATAGCAAAAAGTAAAAAATAGTGTTTTTTTCAAAATTGTCGCTCTTTTTTTGTTTATAGCGCAAAAAATAAAATCCGCAGAGGTGATCAAATACCACCAAAAGAAAGCTCTATTTGTGGGAAAAAAGAACCTCAATTTTGTTTGGGTGCAACGTCACATGACTGCGCAATTGTCAGTTAAAGCGACGCAGTGCCGAATCGCAAAAAGTGCTCTGGTCAGGAAGGGGGTAAAATCTTCCGGGGCTGAAGCGGTTAAAATAAGTTTGGCATAACTCCATCAGTATCACCAGCAAAGCAGCTTCATTATTATCCCATTATAGAAGATGAGAATTGTGCGATGCATTTCGACATTTCATCAATTGCCGCGTCACGAATGTTAATTCTAGATTATGAACGGTAGTTTACAACACCGACCTCTTCCCGGTCATTCCTTGATTGCGATCATGTGTGTTTGTACTTTCGACTTTTGTGTGATTTCTGTACTGACCATCCGAAAATCAGATGTTGGGTTCAGAAAAAGAGAAATCAGCTGTGGAAAGCACCGTACTAACGATCCGAAAATCTGCAGAGAGCTTGTCTTAGGCTTCTTACTTAGCGGCACTATTTGGCTGCTAGCAGGGCAGTTTTAAGCCTTGCTAGCGGCCAAAAAAGGGTTAAAACTGCCCGCAAAGCCCCGCTGTTTTCAATGGGCAGTGTATACACCGCTTCTACAGCGCTGCAAAGATGCGGCTTGCAGGAATTTTTTTTACCATCCAGCAAGCGCACCGCCCCAGTGTGAAAGTCCTCGGGCTCCTACACTGGAGACACAGGAGTGGCGATATACAGGCGATATGCAGGTGTTATTTTTAGCATTGTAGCGCCTGTAAAGCGCCTCAGTGTGAAAATAGCTTTATGAATTTTCCCTTCTGATTTTCGTATGGTGTACGAGGCTTTAGGAGTCTCCTTCCTGCCGCAGCAATCTGACCCACATGTGGTGATCACTCCTCTCTATACAGGGGGTTTAACCTCCCTGGCGGTTTTCCCGAGTGTGGCTCGGGGTTAAAATTCAGCACCATTAGCGGTAACCCCGAGCCACACTCGGGATTGCATCGCAGGATCCTGGTGCCTCCTTACTTACCTTGTCCCCGGGATCCTGCGATGTCCCCCGCAGTGTCCGCGGGCTGTGTCCTGTTCCGAAGCCTCTCCGTGCCAGGCTCCGTTCCCTGCGAGCGTCGCGACGCATGGGGGCGGAGCCTGGCGGCAAATTAAAAAAAATGTAAAAAGCATAACACATACAGTACTGTAATCTTACAGATTACAGTACTGTATGAAATCATTTCACATCCCTTTTGTCCCCAGTGCTTTGGCCCATTCCCTGTATGCAGTTTTATATTGCATATACTGTTCTTTCTGCCTGGAAACTGGAGATTGTCCATAGCAACCAAAAAGTGTCCCTTTACGTCAAATATGGCTTTAGACCAGCTAGAAAACAGCGATAGTAAATTAGAACACTTGCAGAATTGAGCGATAGTGAATCGTGTGGAAATTTATTTTATTACTATTTATTTTTATTTTTTTTAATTATTATTTTTTTTTAATTATATTATAATTTATGTTTTTGTGTTTCAAACTTTATCATACCCGGGATATCTACTAGACTCTTGGTGGACAGATATAAGTGTGTTATTGTTAAGAATTACAGACCTACAATATAAAACGCCAAATTTCCATGCAAAATAATTGTACCGCTTTCAGCACCTAAAATCAGAAATAATAATACCGCCAGGGAGGTTAAAAAGGAGATCCTGTCCCCTACATGTGTATATACTGTATATATATATATATATCCAGGGCCTCTGCTGTCAGAAAATAAATACCTTTTGGGCTGTTGCAGTCATTTCTATTTAAAGAAAATGCAGACTTTAAAATGTGTGCAAAAATTATAAAACTGTTCTGGTAGATAAGGGGTTAAAACAATTTCCTCCTGTGATCAGAGAAATGTGAGATCACGTGATGTAACTCCCATCCCTCCCCCTCCCTGTACACTCCTCTCTATATATTTCCTATAAAGATATAACTAGATACATTGTATCTGATCTAATACTGTGTACAGCCAATCAGAGCACAGGGACATTGCTGTGACCGCGCCCACTACTGCACACGGCTCATGGGCGGGACTGACATGAAGGGTGCTGATTGGTTGAGTATATAAGAAGTGTCAGAGGAGAGACGATGGAGAGAGAGAGAGAGGAGATCGTATTGTGTGTTGGAGAACACCGGGGATCTGTACGGAGATGTGATGAGCGGGAGGCGGAGATGTGGGGTGAGAAGAGCGGGGAGTGTCCGGAGATTTCATCTCACACCGGAGAGAAAACACACCGGAGAGAACCGACTGACATTCCCTGGAATTGTATATTTGCTGCCACCCCATGGAGGAAGAGGGAACTGCAGTCCCGGGAGCTGTGTGTGCTGCCACCCTATGGAGGAAGAGGGAATTGCAATATGCTTTGACTGCCAGTCCTTGCTTTGTGTCCCCCCTGTGGAGGAAGAGGGAACTGCACTTATTTCCAGGGCTCCTCTGTTGTCGGATCGGTGAAGGTATTCTGGGATTTATCGGTGTTTCTGGTTTACGATCTTCCCCAAGAAATCTTATTGTTTGTGGGGGAGGGGGAATTACTAGAACTGAAACAAGAGAGGCAACCAATCAGCTTCCATCTTCAATATTCACTATGGTCACACTGATTCTCCTCCCTGCCAATCAGGAAGGGGGTCTGAGACCTGTTTTCAAATTGGTTGAAAGCAGAAGCATTCCAATTGGCCGAGGAGGGGGAGGAGACGAACAGCGGAAGCCACCATGACTCTCCTCTCCTCTCCTCACCTCTCCTTAGTGAGCACTTCTCCTTAGTGAGCACTTCTCCTTAGTGAGCACTTCTCCTTAGTGAGCACTTCTCCTTAGTGAGCACTTCTCCTTTGCCGAGATAATTCATCCACCTCACAGGTGTGGCACATCAAGATGCTGATTAGACAGAATGATTATTGCACAGGTGTGCCTTAGGCTGTCTACAATAAAAGGCCCCTCTGAAATGTGCAGGTTTACTGTATTGGGGGGCCGAAAACCAGTCAGTATCTGATGTGATCACCATTTACCCCACACAGTGCAGAACATCTCCTTCCCATAGTTATCAGGTTGTTGATTGTGGAATGTTGGTCCTCAATGGTTGTGCCAAATTACTGGATATTGTCAGGAACTGGAAACTGCTGATCATTTACACCGATCCAGAGCATCCCAAACATCTCATCCCCCCCCCCTCCTACACACCTCAACCCCCTACACACACATCTCTGCACCCCCCTCCCCCTACACACATCTCTGCACCCCCCTCCCCCTACACACATCTCTGCACCCCCCTACACACATCTCTGCACCCCCCTCCCCCCCTACACACATCTCTGCACCCCCTCCCCCTACACACACATCTCTGCACCCCCTCCCCCTACACACACATCTCTGCACCCCCCTCCCCCCTACACACATCTCTGCACCCCCCTCCCCCCCTACACACATCTCTGCACCCCCCTCCCCCCCCTACACACATCTCTGCACCCCCTCCCCCCCCTACACACATCTCTGCACCCCCTCCCCCCCTACACACACATCTCTGCACCCCCTCCCCCTACACACACATCTCTGCACCCCCCTCCCCCCTACACACATCTCTGCACCCCCCTCCCCCCTACACACATCTCTGCACCCCCCTCCCCCCCTACACACATCTCTGCACCCCCTCCCCCCCTACACACATCTCTGCACCCCCTCCCCCTACACACACATCTCTGCACCCCCTCCCCCTACACACACATCTCTGCACCCCCCTCCCCCTACACACATCTCTGCACCCCCCCTACACACATCTCTGCACCCCCCTCCCCCCCCTACACACATCTCTGCACCCCCCTACACACATCTCTGCACCCCCCTCCCCCCTACACACATCTCTGCACCCCCCCCTCCCCCCCTACACACACATCTCTGCACCCCCCCCTCCCCCCCTACACACACATCTCTGCACCCCCCCCCCTCCCCCCCTACACACACATCTCTGCACCCCCCCCCTCCCCCCCTACACACACATCTCTGCACCCCCCCCTCCCCCCCCTACACACACATCTCTGCACCCCCCTCCCCCTACACACACATCTCTGCACCCCCCCTCCCCCTACACACCACTCCATAGAGATCTGACAGACAGAGGTGGGGGGGAGATGTCGGGTCTTGGGGGCGCCCCCCACAGAGGTGAAATAACAGCTCCCAGTCTCAGGTGTGACTCTGGTAATTCCTCCGCTAACCCGGAGATATGATGAACCCCCCCCCCCAGTATATAAATAACATTCTACCCCCCCAAACATCACTGTCCTCCCTCCCTCCCCCGCTGTCATGGCTCTGCCCCCGGGATGTGCACTCACCTCCATACACAGGAGAAATGGATGGACAGATCATGTCTCGGTGGGTCGGTGATGTACTCGGTGTCCGGGCTGTACACTGATCTCTGCACTCACTGATCATCTATTCCCGACTGATCTCCAACTAATGTAATACATGGAAAATAGAACAATGGAATGTCACCAAAGGCACCGGATCTACTATTCCTGATAGTGATCACACAATACTATTATCATTGTGTGTTATATATACAGGACAGGGAGGAGTAACCAAAGTCAGTCTGTTATTCCTACATCTAGTGACTGAAATGTGAACAACTTCTCCTATTGGCACTCCGCCAACACATTACACACAACTTTATGTTAACCTGCGAAAAGGATGTACAAACATCCCCTTCTATAAATATAACTTTTAACCCTTCATAGACAACACCGTACAAATCTCTTCTATTCTACTATCCCATCCCCCTATAGATCATATTCTGTAATATGGAACCCCAAATATCCCCCACATACTACTGACACCTTGTACTGCGCTACACTGTGTGTGAGTGTTATCAGTGTATATGGTGACAGGTAGGTTGGTGTATGATTAGTGTATATGGTGACAGGTAGGTCGGTGTATGATTAGTGTATATGGTGACAGGTAGGTTGGTGTATGATTAGTGTATATGGTGACAGGTAGGTCGGTGTATGATTAGTGTATATGGTGACAGGTAGGTCGGTGTATGATTAGTGTATATGGTGACAGGTAGGTCGGTGTATGATTAGTGTATATGGTGACAGGTAGGTCGGTGTATGATTAGTGTATATGGTGACAGGTAGGTCGGGTGTATATGGTGACAGGTAGGTCGCTGTGTGATTAGTGTATATGGTGACAGGTAGGTCGGTGTATGATTAGTGTATATGGTGACAGGTAGGTCGGTGTATGATTAGTGTATATGGTGACAGGTAGGTCGGTGTATGATTAGTGTATATGGTGACAGGTAGGTCGGTGTGTGATTAGTGTATATGGTGACAGGTAGGTCGGTGGATGATTAGTATATATGGTGACAGGTAGGTCGGTGTGTGGTTAGTGTATATGGTGACAGGTAGGTCGGGGTGTGATTAGTGTATATGGTGACAGGTAGGTCGGGGTGTATGATTAGTGTATATGGTGACAGGTAGGTCGGTGGATGATTAGTATATATGGTGACAGGTAGGTCGGTGTGTGGTTAGTGTATATGGTGACAGGTAGGTCGGTGTATGATTAGTGTATATGGTGACAGGTAGGTCGGTGTATGATTAGTGTATATGGTGACAGGTAGGTCGGTGTATGATTGGTGTATATGGAGACAGGTAGATCGGTGTATATGGTGACAGGTAGGGTCGGTGGATGATTAGTATATATGGTGACAGGTAGGTCGGTGTGATTAGTGTATATGGTGACAGGTAGGTCGGTGTATGATTATATGGTTGACAGGTAGGTCGGTGTAGGATTAGTGTATATGGTGACAGGTAGGTCGGTGTATATGGTGACAGGTAGGTCGGTGGATGATTAGTATATATGGTGACAGGTAGGTCGGTGTGATTAGTGTATATGGTGACAGGTAGGTCGGTCTATGATTATATGGTGACAGGTAGGTCGGTGTAGGATTAGTGTATATGGTGACAGGTAGATCGGTGTATATGGTGACAGGTAGGTCGGTGGATGATTAGTATATATGGTGACAGGTAGGTCGGTGTGATTAGTGTATATGGTGACAGGTAGGTCGGTGTATGATTATATGGTGACAGGTAGGTCGGTGTAGGATTAGTGTATATGGTGACAGGTAGGTCGGTGTATATGGTGAAAGGTCGTGTATGATTAGTGTATATGGTGACAGGTAGGTCGGTGTATGATTAGTGTATATGGTGACAGGTAGGTCGGGGTGTGATTAGTGTATATGGAGACAGGTAGGTCGGTGTATGATTAGTGTATATGGTGACAGGTAGGTCGGTGTATGATTAGTGTATATGGTGACAGGTAGGTCGGTGTATCATTAGTGTATACGGTGACAGGTAGGTCGGTGTATATGGTGACAGGTAGGTCGGGGTGTGATTAGTGTATATGGTGACAGGTAGGTCGGTGGAATGATTAGTATATATGGTGACAGGTAGGTCGGTGTATGATTAGTGTATATGGTGACAGGTAGGTCGGTGTATGATTAGTGTATACGGTGACAGTAGGTCGGGTGTGATTAGTATATATGTGACAGTAGGTCGGTGTAGGATTAGTGTATATGGTGACAGGTAGGTCGGTGTAGGATTAGTGTATATGGTGACAGGTAGGTCGGTGTAGGATTAGTGTATATGGTGACAGGTAGGTCGGTGTAGGATTAGTGTATATGGTGACAGGTAGGTCGGTGTATGATTAGTGTATATGGTGACAGGTAGGTCGGTGTAGGATTAGTGTATATGGTGACAGGTAGGTCGGGGTATGATTAGTGTATATGGTGACAGGTAGGTCGGGGTATGATTAGTGTATATGGTGACAGGTAGGTCGGGGTATGATTAGTGTATATGGTGACAGGTAGGTCGGGTATGATTAGTGTATATGGTGACAGGTAGGTCGGTGTATGATTAGTGTATATGGTGACAGGTAGGTCGGGGTATGATTAGTGTATATGGTGACAGGTAGGTCGGTGTATGATTAGTGTATATGGTGACAGGTAGGTCGGGGTGTGATTAGTGTATATGGTGACAGGTAGGTCGGTGTATGATTAGTGTATATGGTGACAGGTAGGTCGGGGTGTGATTAGTGTATACGGTGACAGGTAGGTCGGGGTGTGATTAGTGTATATGGTGACAGGTAGGTCGGGGTGTGATTAGTGTATATGGTGACAGGTAGGTCGGGGTATGATTGGTGTATATGGTGACAGGTAGGTCGGGGTATGATTAGTGTATATGGTGACAGGTAGGTCGGGGTGTGATTAGTGTATATGGTGACAGGTAGGTCGGGGTGTGATTAGTGTATATGGTGACAGGTAGGTCGGGGTGTGATTAGTGTATATGGTGACAGGTAGGTCGGGGTGTGATTAGTGTATATGGTGACAGGTAGGTCGGTGTAGGATTAGTGTATATGGTGACAGGTAGGTCGGTGTAGGATTAGTGTATATGGTGACAGGTAGGTCGGTGTAGGATTAGTGTATATGGTGACAGGTAGGTCGGTGTAGGATTAGTGTATATGGTGACAGGTAGGTCGGTGTATGATTAGTGTATACGGTGACAGGTAGGTCGGGGTGTGATTAGTGTATATGGTGACAGGTAGGTCGGTGTATGATTAGTGTATATGGTGAGAGGTAGGTCGGTGTGTGATTAGTGTATATGGTGAGAGGTAGGTCGGTGTATGATTAGTGTATATGGTGACAGGTAGGTCGGTGGATGATTAGTGTATATGGTGACAGGTAGGTCGGTGGATGATTAGTGTATATGGTGACAGGTAGGTCGGTGTAGGATTAGTGTATATGGTGACAGGTAGGTCGGTGTAGGATTAGTGTATATGGTGACAGGTAGGTCGGGGTGTGATTAGTGTATATGGTGACAGGTAGGTCGGTGTATGATTAGTGTATATGGTGACAGGTAGGTCGGTTGTATGATTAGTGTATATGGTGACAGGTAGGTCGGTGTATGATTAGTGTATATGGTGACAGGTAGGTCGAGGTATGATTGGTGTATATGGTGACAGGTAGGACGGGGTGTGATTAGTATATATGGTGACAGGTAGGTCGGTGTATGATTAGTGTATATGGTGACAGGTAGGTCGGTGTATGATTAGTGTATATGGTGACAGGTAGGTCGGTGTATGATTAGTGTATATGGTGACAGGTAGGTTGGGGTGTATATGGTGACAGGTAGGTCGGTGTATGATTAGTGTATATGGTGACAGGTAGGTCGGTGTAGGATTAGTGTATATGGTGACAGGTAGGACGGGGTGTGATTAGTGTATATGGTGACAGGTAGGTCGGGGTGTGATTAGTGTATATGGTGACAGGTAGGTCGGTGTATGATTAGTGTATATGGTGACAGGTAGGTCGGGGTGTGATTAGTGTATATGGTGACAGGTAGGTCGGGGGGTGATTAGTGTATATGGTGACAGGTAGGTCGGGGGGTGATTAGTGTATACGGTGACAGGTAGGTCGGTGTATGATTAGTGTATATGGTGACAGGTAGGTCGGTGTATGATTAGTGTATATGGTGACAGGTAGGTCGGGGGGTGATTAGTGTATACGGTGACAGGTAGGTCGGTGTATGATTAGTGTATATGGTGACAGGTAGGTCGGTGTATGATTAGTGTATATGGTGACAGGTAGGTCGGTGTATGATTAGTGTATACGGTGACAGGTAGGTCAGTGTATGATTGGTGTATATGGTGGTAGGTCGGTGTATGATTAGTGTATATGGTGACAGGTAGGTCGGTGTATGATTAGTGTATATGGTGACAGGTAGGTCGGTGTATGATTAGTGTATATGGTGACAGGTAGGTCGGTGTATATGGTGACAGGTCGGTGTATGATTAGTGTATATGGTGACAGGTAGGTCGGTGTATATGGTGACAGGTCGGTGTATGATTAGTGTATATGGTGACAGGTAGGTCGGTGTATATGGTGACAGGTCGGTGTATGATTAGTGTATATGGTGACAGGTAGGTCGGTGTATGATTGGTGTATATGGTGACAGGTAGGTCGGTGTATATGGTGACAGGTCGGTGTATGATTAGTGTATATGGTGACAGGTAGGTCGGTGTATGATTAGTGTATATGGTGACAGGTAGGTCGGTGTATATGGTGACAGGTCGGTGTATGATTAGTGTATATGGTGACAGGTAGGTCGGTGTATATGGTGACAGGTCGGTGTATGATTAGTGTATATGGAGACAGGTAGGTCGGTGTATATGGTGACAGGTCGGTGTATGATTAGTGTATATGGTGACAGGTAGGTCGGTGGATGATTAGTGTATATGGTGACAGGTAGGTCGGTGTATGATTAGTGTATATGGTGACAGGTAGGTCGGTGTATGATTAGTGTATATGGTGACAGGTAGGTCGGTGTGTGATTAGTGTATATGGTGACAAGTAGGTCGGGGTATGATTGGTGTATATGGTGACAGGTAGGTCGGGGTTTGATTGGTGTATATGGTGACAGGTAGGTCGGTGTATGATTAGTGTATATGGTGACAAGTAGGTCGGGGTATGATTGGTGTATATGGTGACAGGTAGGTCGGGGTATGATTAGTGTATATGGTGACAGGTAGGTCGGGGTATGATTGGTGTATATGGTGACAGGTAGGTCGGTGTAGGATTAGTGTATATGGTGACAGGTAGGTCGGTGTATGATTAGTGTATATGGTGACAGGTAGGTCGGGGGGTGATTAGTGTATATGGTGACAGGTAGGTCGGGGTGTGATTAGTGTATATGGTGACAGGTAGGTCGGTGTATGATTAGTGTATACGGTGACAGGTCGGTGTATGATTAGTGTATATGGTGGTAGGTCGGTTTATGATTAGTGTATATGGTGACAGGTAGGTCGGGGTGTGATTAGTGTATATGGTGACAGGTAGGTCGGGGTGTGATTAGTGTATATAGTGACAGGTAGGTCGGTTTATGATTAGTGTATATGGTGACAGGGAGGTCGGTGTATGATTAGTGTATATGGTGAGAGGTAGGTCGGTGTATGATTAGTGTATATGGTGACAGGTAGGTCGGTGTGTGATTAGTGTATATGGTGACAAGTAGGTCGGTGTATGATTAGTGTATATGGTGACAGGTAGGTCGGGGTGTGATTAGTGTATATGGTGACAGGTAGGTCGGTTTATGATTAGTGTATATGGTGACAGGTAGGTCGGTGTATGATTAGTGTATATGGTGACAGGTAGGTCGGTGTATGATTAGTGTATATGGTGACAGGTAGGTCGGGGTGTGATTAGTGTATATGGTGACAGGTAGGTCGGTGTATGATTAGTGTATATGGTGACAGGTAGGTCGGGTGTGATTAGTGTATATGGTGACAGGTAGGTCGGTGTGATTAATGTATATGGTGACAGGGAGGTCGGTGTATGATTAGTGTATATAGTGACAGGTAGGTCGGTATGATTAGTGTATATGGTGACAGGTAGGTCGGTGTATGATTAGTGTATATGGTGACAGGTAGGTCGGTATGATTAGTGTATATGGTGACAGGTAGGTCGGTGTATGATTAGTGTATACGGTGACAGGTAGGTCAGTGTATGATTGGTGTATATGGTGGTAGGTCGGTGTATGATTAGTGTATATGGTGACAGGTAGGTCGGTGTATGATTAGTGTATACGGTGACAGGTAGGTCGGTGGATGATTGGTGTATATGGTGACAGGTAGGTCGGGGTGTGATTAGTGTATATGGTGACAGGTAGGTCGGTGTATGATTAGTGTATATGGTGACAGGTAGGTCGGTGTGTGATTAGTGTATATGGTGACAGGTAGGTTGGGGTGTATGATTAGTGTATATGGTGACAGGTAGGTTGGTGTATGATTAGTGTATACGGTGACAGGTAGGTCGGTGTGTGGTTAGTGTATATGGTGACAGGTAGGTCGGTGTGTGGTTAGTGTATATGGTGACAGGTAGGTCGGTGTGGGATTAGTGTATATGGTGACAGGTAGGTCCGTGTGTGATTAGTGTATATGGTGACAGGTAGGTCGGTGTAGGATTATTGTATATGGAGACAGGTAGGTCGGTGTATATGGTGACAGGTAGGTCGGTGTATGATTAGTGTATATGGAGACAGGTAGGTCGGTGTATCATTAGTGTATATGGAGACAGGTAGGTCGGTGTATCATTAGTGTATACGGTGACAGGTAGGTCGGTGTATATGGTGACAGGTAGGTCGGTGTATATGGTGACAGGTAGGTCGGTGTATATGGTGACAGGTAGGTCGGTGGATGATTAGTATATATGGTGACAGGTAGGTCGGTGTAGGATTAGTGTATATTACAGCTGCACAATTAATCGTTAAAAAATCGTGATCTCGATTCACCTCCCCATACGATCTCTCCTGCTGAGTTTGACGATTCTTTCATATAAACAAGTGGAGAGATTATCTGCTCACTCAGCTGTCAAAAGAAAACATCCGGGCAGTCTGCCAAGTTTAGAACTTGAAACATTGTATCTAACTTCCTTCTTAGATCAAAGGGATAGAACTTCTCTGTGTAAACAAATAACCTGGGCAATCTGCCAAGCTTTAAACAACGTGTAAATGCAGGAAGTTTAACCACTTAAAGTCTAAATCTTTTTCTGACACTTTCTTAAGTTAAAATCAATATTTTTTGCTAAAAAAAAATTACTTGGAACCCCCAAACACCCCCAAACATTAGAGATTATATATTTTAGCAGAGACCCTAGGGAATAAAATGGTAATTGCTGCAATATTTTATGTCACACTGTATTTGCCCAGCGGTCTTTCAAATACAGTTTTTTTGGGAAAAAATACACTTCAATAAATAAAAAAAAAAAAGAAACAGTAAAGTTAGCGCAATTTTTTTTGTTTTAATGTGAAAGATGATGTTACGCCGCGAGAATCGTGAGAGAATCGTGATCTATCCTCTAAGCAAAAAAAATCGTGATTCTCATTTTAGCCAGAATCGTGCAGCTCTAGTGTATATGGTGACAGGTAGGTCGGTGTAGGATTAGTGTATATGGTGACAGGTAGGTCGGTGTATGATTAGTGTATATGGTGACAGGTAGGTCGGTGTATGATTAGTGTATACGGTGACAAGTAGGTCGGTGGATGATTAGTGTATATGGTGACAGGTAGGTCGGTGGATGATTAGTGTATATGGTGAGAGGTAGGTCGGTGTATGATTAGTGTATATGGTGACAGGTAGGTCGGTGTATGATTAGTGTATACGGTGACAGGTAGGTCGGTGGATGATTAGTGTATATGGTGACAGGTAGGTCGGTGGATGATTAGTGTATATGGTGACAGGTAGGTCGGTGTAGGATTAGTGTATATGGTAACAGGTAGGTTGGGGTATGATTAGTGTATATAGTGACAGGTAGGTCGGTGTATGATTAGTGTATATGGTGACAGGTAGGTCGGGGTGTATGATTAGTGTATATGGTGACAGGTAGGTCGGTGTATGATTAGTGTATATGGTGACAGGTAGGTCGAGGTATGATTGATGTATATGGTGACAGGTAGGACGGGGTGTGATTAGTGTATATGGTGACAGGTAGGTCGGTGTATGATTAGTGTATATGGTGACAGGTAGGTCGGTGGATGATTAGTGTATATGGTGACAGGTAGGTCGGGGTGTGATTAGTATATATGGTGACAGGTAGGTCGGTGTAGGATTAGTGTATATGGTGACAGGTAGGTCGGTGTATGATTAGTGTATATGGTGACAGGTAGGTCGGGGTTTATGATTAGTGTATATGGTGACAGGTAGGTCGGTTTATGATTAGTGTATATGGTGACAGGTAGGTTGGGGTGTATGATTAGTGTATATGGTGACAGGTAGGTCGGTGTATGATTAGTGTATATGGTGACAGGTAGGTCGGTGGATGATTAGTATATATGGTGACAGGTAGGTCGGTGTATGATTGGTGTATATGGTGACAGGTAGGTCGGAGTATGATTAGTGTATATGGTGACAGGTAGGTCGGGGTGTGATTAGTGTATATGGTGACAGGTAGGTAGGTGTATGATTAGTGTATATGGTGACAGGTAGGTCGGTGTGTGATTAGTGCATATGGTGACAGGTAGGTCGGTGTATGATTAGTGTATATGGTGACAGGTAGGTCGGTGTATATGGTGACAGGTAGGTCGGTGTATGATTAGTGTATATGGTGACAGGTAGGTCGGTGTATGATTAGTGTATATGGTGACAGGTAGGTCGGTGTATGATTAGTGTATATGGTGACAGGTAGGTCGGTGTATATGGTGACAGGTAGGTCGGTGGATGATTAGTATATATGGTGACAGGTAGGTCGGTGTATGATTAGTGTATATGGTGACAGGTAGGTCGGTGTAGGATTAGTGTATATGGTGGTAGGTCGGTGTATGATTAGTGTATATGGTGACAGGTAGGTCGGTGGATGATTAGTATATATGGTGACAGGTAGGTCGGGGTGTGATTAGTATATATGGTGACAGGTAGGTCGGTTTGTGATTAGTGTATATGGTGAGAGGTAGGTCGGTGTATGATTAGTGTATATGGTGACAGGTAGGTCGGGGTATGATTGGTGTATATGGTGACAGGTAGGTCGGTGGATGATTAGTATATATGGTGACAGGTAGGTCGGTGTATGATTGGTGTATATGGTGACAGGTAGGTCGGAGTATGATTAGTGTATATGGTGACAGGTAGGTCGGGGTGTGATTAGTGTATATGGTGACAGGTAGGTAGGTGTATGATTAGTGTATATGGTGACAGGTAGGTCGGTGTATGATTAGTGTATATGGTGACAGGTAGGTCGGTGTATGATTAGTGTATATGGTGACAGGTAGGTCGGTGTATATGGTGACAGGTAGGTCGGTGTATATGGTGACAGGTAGGTCGGTGTATGATTAGTGTATATGGTGACAGGTAGGTCGGTGTATGATTAGTGTATATGGTGACAGGTAGGTCGGTGTATGATTAGTGTATATGGTGACAGGTAGGTCGGTGTATATGGTGACAGGTAGGTCGGTGTATGATTAGTGTATATGGTGACAGGTAGGTCGGTGTATATGGTGACAGGTAGGTCGGTGTAGGATTAGTGTATATGGTGACAGGTAGGTCGGTGTATGATTAGTGTATACGGTGACAGGTAGGTCGGTGGATGATTAGTATATATGGTGACAGGTAGGTCGGGGTGTGATTAGTGTATATGGTGACAGGTAGGTCGGTTTGTGATTAGTGTATATGGTGACAGGTAGGTCGGGGTATATGGTGACAGGTAGGTCGGTGGATGATTAGTATATATGGTGACAGGTAGGTCGGTGTATGATTAGTGTATAAGGTGACAGGTAGGTCGGTGTATCATTAGTGTATACGGTGACAGGTAGGTCGGGGTATGATTGGTGTATATGGTGACAGGTAGGACGGGGTGTGATTAGTGTACATGGTGACAGGTAGGTCGGTGTATGATTGGTGTATATGGTGACAGGTAGGTCGGGGTATGATTGGTGTATATAGTGACAGGTAGGTCGGGGTGTGATTAGTGTATATGGTGACAGGTAGGTCGGTGTATATGGTGACAGGTAGGTCGGTGGATGATTAGTATATATGGTGACAGGTAGGTCGGTGGATGATTAGTATATATGGTAACAGGTAGGTCGGGGTGTGATTAGTATATATGGTGACAGTTAGGTCGGTGTATGATTAGTGTATATGGTGACAGGTAGGTCGGTGTATATGGTGACAGGTAGGTCGGTGTATATGGTGACAGGTAGGTCGGTGTATATGGTGACAGGTAGGTCGGTGTATATGGTGACAGGTAGGTCGGTGTATGATTAGTGTATATGGTGACAGGTAGGTCGGTGTAGGATTAGTGTATATGGTGACAGGTAGGTCGGTGTATGATTAGTGTATATGGTGACAGGTAGGTCGGTGTATGATTAGTGTATATGGTGACAGGTAGGTCGGTGTAGGATTAGTGTATATGGTGACAGGTAGGTCGGGGTGTGATTAGTGTATATGGTGACAGGTAGGTCGGGGTGTGATTAGTGTATACGGTGACAGGTAGGTCGGTGGATGATTAGTATATATGGTGACAGGTAGGTCGGGGTGTGATTAGTATATATGGTGACAGGTAGGTCGGTGTATGATTAGTGTATATGGTGACAGGTAGGTCGGGGTATGATTAGTGTATATGGTGACAGGTAGGTCGGGGTGTGATTAGTGTATATGGTGACAGGTAGGTCGGGGTGTGATTAGTGTATATGGTGACAGGTAGGTCGGTGTATGATTAGTGTATATGGTGACAGGTAGGTCGGTGTATATGGTGACAGGTAGGTCGGTGTATATGGTGACAGGTAGGTCGGTGTATGATTAGTGTATATGGTGACAGGTAGGTCGGTGTATGATTAGTGTATATGGTGACAGGTAGGTCGGGGTATGATTAGTGTATATGGTGACAGGTAGGTCGGGGTGTGATTAGTGTATATGGTGACAGGTAGGTCGGTGGATGATTAGTGTATATATGGTGACAGGTAGGTCGGTGGATGATTAGTATATATGGTGACAGGTAGGTCGGTGTATGATTAGTGTATATGGTGACAGGTAGATCGGGGTATGATTAGTGTATATGGTGACAGGTAGGTCGGTCTATGATTAGTGTATATGGTGACAGGTAGGTCGGTGTATTATTAGTGTATATGGTGACAGGTAGGTCGGGCTGTGATTAGTATATATGGTGACAGGTAGGTCGGTGTATATGGTGACAGGTAGGTCGGTGGATGATTAGTATATATGGTGACAGGTAGGTCGGTGTATGATTAGTGTATATGGTGACAGGTAGGTCGGTGTATGATTAGTGTATATGGTGACAGGTAGGTCGGGGTGTGATTAGTGTATATGGTGACAGGTAGGTCGGGGTGTGATTAGTGTATATGGTGACAGGTAGGTCGGTGTATGATTAGTATATATGGTGACAGGTAGGTCGATGTATGATTAGTATATATGGTGACAGGTAGGTCGATGTATGATTAGTGTATATGGTGACAGGTAGGTCGGGGTGTGATTAGTGTATATGGTGACAGGTAGGTCGGTGTATGATTAGTGTATATGGTGACAGGTAGGTCGGTGTATGATTAGTGTATATGGTGAGAGGTAGGTCGGTGTATGATTAGTGTATATGGTGACAGGTAGGTCGGTGTATGATTAGTGTATATGGTGACAGGTAGGTCGGGGTATGATTAGTGTATATGGTGACAGGTAGGTCGGGGTATGATTGGTGTATATAGTGACAGGTAGGTCGGGGTGTGATTAGTGTATATGGTGACAGGTAGGTCGGTGTATATGGTGACAGGTAGGTCGGTGGATGATTAGTATATATGGTGACAGGTAGGTCGGTGGATGATTAGTATATATGGTGACAGGTAGGTCGGTGTATATGGTGACAGGTAGGTCGGTGGATGATTAGTATATATGGTGACAGGTAGGTCGGTGGATGATTAGTATATATGGTGACAGGTAGGTCGGTGTATATGGTGACAGGTAGGTCGGTGGATGATTAGTGTATATGGTGACAGGTAGGTTGGGGTGTGATCAGTGTATATGGTGACAGGTAGGTCGGTGTATGATTAGTGTATATGGTGACAGGTAGGTCGGTGTATATGGTGACAGGTAGGTCGGTGTAAGATTAGTGTATATGGTGACAGGTAGGTCGGTGTAGGATTAGTGTATATGGTGACAGGTAGGTCGGTGTATGATTAGTGTATATGGTGACAGGTAGGTCGGGGTGTGATTAGTGTATATGGTGACAGGTAGGTCGGTGGATGATTAGTGTATATGGTGACAGGTAGGTCGGTGTATGATTAGTGTATATGGTGACAGGTAGGTCGGTGTGTGATTAGTATATATGGTGACAGGTAGGTCGGTGTATGATTAGTGTATATGGTGACAGGTAGGTCGGTGTATGATTAGTGTATATGGTGAGAGGTAGGTCGGTGTATGATTAGTGTATATGGTGACAGGTAGGTCGGTGTGTGATTAGTGTATATGGTGACAGGTAGGTCGGTGGATGATTAGTATATATGGTGACAGGTAGGTCGGGGTGTGATTAGTGTATAAGGTGACAGGTCGGTGTATCATTAGTGTATATGGTGACAGGTAGGTCGGTGTATATGGTGACAGGTAGGTCGGTGTATGATTAGTGTATATGGTGACAGGTAGGTCGGGGTGTGATTAGTGTATATGGTGACAGGTAGGTCGGGGTGTATGATTAGTGTATATGGTGACAGGTAGGTTGGGGTGTATGATTAGTGTATACGGTGACAGGTAGGTTGGGGTGTATGATTAGTGTATACGGTGACAGGTAGGTCGGTGTGTGGTTAGTGTATATGGTGACAGGTAGGTCGGTGTGTGATTAGTGTATATGGTGACAGGTAGGTCGGTGTAGGATTAGTGTATATGGTGACAGGTAGGTCGGTGTAGGATTAGTGTATATGGTGACAGGTAGGTCGGGGTGTGATTAGTGTATATGGTGACAGGTAGGTCGGGGTGTGATTAGTGTATATGGTGACAGGTAGGTCGGTGTATGATTAGTGTATATGGTGACAGGTAGGTCGGTGTATATGGTGACAGGTAGGTCGGTGTATACGGTGACAGGTAGGTCGGGGTATGATTGGTGTATATGGTGACAGGTAGGTCGGGGTATGATTGGTGTATATGGTGACAGGTAGGACGGGGTGTGATTAGTGTATATAGTGACAGGTAGGTCGGGGTGTGATTAGTGTATATGGTGACAGGTAGGTCGGTGTATATGGTGACAGGTAGGTCGGTGTATATGGTGACAGGTAGGTCGGTGGATGATTAGTATATATGGTGACAGGTAGGTCGGTGGATGATTAGTATATATGGTAACAGGTAGGTCGGGGTGTGATTAGTATATATGGTGACAGGTAGGTCGGTGTATGATTAGTGTATATGGTGACAGGTAGGTTGGGGTGTGATTAGTGTATATGGTGACAGGTAGGTCGGTGTATATGGTGACAGGTAGGTCGGTGTATATGGTGACAGGTAGGTCGGTGTATATGGTGACAGGTAGGTCGGTGTATATGGTGACAGGTAGGTCGGTGTATATGGTGACAGGTAGGTCGGTGGATGATTAGTGTATATGGTGACAGGTAGGTCGGTGTATGATTAGTGTATATGGTGACAGGTAGGTCGGTGTATGATTAGTGTATATGGTGACAGGTAGGTTGGGGTGTGATCAGTGTATATGGTGACAGGTAGGTCGGGGTGTGATTAGTGTATATGGTGACAGGTAGGTTGGGGTGTGATGAGTGTATATGGTGACAGGTAGGTTGGGGTGTGATTAGTGTATATGGTGACAGGTAGGTCGGGGTATGACTAGTGTATATGGTGACAGGTAGGTCGGTGTGTGATTAGTGTATATGGTGACAGGTAGGTCGGTGTATGATTAGTGTATACGGTGACAGGTAGGTCGGTGTGTGGTTAGTGTATATGGTGACAGGTAGGTCGGTGTGTGATTAGTATATATGGTGACAGGTAGGTCGGTGTATATGGTGACAGGTAGGTCGGTGGATGATTAGTATATATGGTGACAGGTAGGTCGGTGTATGATTAGTGTATATGATGACAGGTAGATCGGGGTATGATTAGTGTATATGGTGACAGGTAGGTCGGGCTGTGATTAGTATATATGGTGACAGGTAGGTCGGTGTATATGGTGACAGGTAGGTCGGTGGATGATTAGTATATATGGTGACAGGTAGGTCGGTGTATGATTAGTGTATATGGTGACAGGTAGGTCGGGGTGTGATTAGTGTATATGGTGACAGGTAGGTCGGGGTGTGATTAGTGTATATGGTGACAGGTAGGTCGGGGTGTGATTAGTGTATATGGTGACAGGTAGGTCGGTGTATGATTAGTATATATGGTGACAGGTAGGTCGATGTATGATTAGTATATATGGTGACAGGTAGGTCGATGTATGATTAGTGTATATGGTGACAGGTAGGTCGGTGTATGATTAGTGTATATGGTGAGAGGTAGGTCGGTGTATGATTAGTGTATATGGTGAGAGGTAGGTCGGTGTATGATTAGTGTATATGGTGACAGGTAGGTTGGGGTGTGATTAGTGTATATGTTGACAGGTAGGTCGGTGTATGATTAGTGTATATGGTGACAGGTAGGTCGGTGTATGATTAGTGTATATGGTGACAGGTAGGTCGGGGTATGATTAGTGTATACGGTGACAGGTAGGTCGGTGTATGATTAGTGTATATGGTGACAGGTAGGTCGGTGTATCATTAGTGTATACGGTGACAGGTAGGTCGGTGTATATGGTGACAGGTAGGTCGGTGTATATGGTGACAGGTAGGTCGGGGTGTGATTAGTATATATGGTGACAGGTAGGTCGGGGTATGATTAGTGTATATGTTGAGAGGTAGGTCGGTTTATGATTAGTGTATATGGTGACAGGTAGGTCGGGGTGTGATTAGTGTATATAGTGACAGGTAGGTCGGGGTGTGATTAGTGTATACGGTGACAGGTAGGTCGGTGTATATGGTGACAGGTAGGTCGGTGGATGGTTAGTATATATGGTGACAGGTAGGTCGGTGTAGGATTAGTGTATATGGTGACAGGTAGGTCGGTGTAGGATTAGTGTATATGGTGACAGGTAGGTCGGTGTAGGATTAGTGTATATGGTGACAGGTAGGTCGGTGGATGATTAGTGTATATGGTGACAGGTAGGTCGGTGTGTGATTAGTGTATATGGTGAGAGGTAGGTCAGTGTATGATTAGTGTATATGGTGACAGGTAGGTCGGTGTGTGATTAGTGTATATGGTGAGAGGTAGGTCAGTGTATGATTAGTGTATACGGTGACAGGTAGGTCGGTGGATGATTAGTGTATATGGTGACAGGTAGGTCGGTGTGTGATTAGTGTATATGGTGAGAGGTAGGTCAGTGTATGATTAGTGTATATGGTGACAGGTAGGTCGGTGTGTGATTAGTGTATATGGTGACAGGTAG
The DNA here is from genome assembly GCF_042186555.1 of Aquarana catesbeiana. Taxonomy (NCBI): domain Eukaryota; kingdom Metazoa; phylum Chordata; class Amphibia; order Anura; family Ranidae; genus Aquarana; species Aquarana catesbeiana. The sequence goes on from NC_133325.1 coordinate 795,168,042, forward strand.
GTCAGTGTGTGATTAGTGTATATGGAGACAGGTAGGTCGGTGTATCATTAGTGTATACGGTGACAGGTAGGTCGGTGTATATGGTGACAGGTAGGTCGGTGTATGATTAGTGTATATGGTGACAGGTAGGTCGGTGTATGATTAGTGTATATGGTGACAGGTAGGTCGGGGTGTGATTAGTGTATATGGTGACAGGTAGGTCGGGGTGTGATTAGTGTATATGGTGACAGGTAGGTCGGTGTATGATTAGTGTTTATGGTGACAGGTAGGTCGAGGTATGATTGATGTATATGGTGACAGGTAGGACGGGGTGTGATTAGTGTATATGGTGACAGGTAGGTCGGTGTATGATTAGTGTATATGGTGAGAGGTAGGTCGGTGTATGAATAGTGTATATGGTGACAGGTAGGTTGGTGTGTGGTTAGTGTATATGGTGACAGGTAGGTCGGGGTGTGATTAGTGTATATGGTGAGAGGTAGGTCGGTGTGTGATTAGTGTATATGGAGACAGGTAGGTCGGGGTGTGATTAGTGTATATGGTGACAGGTAGGTTGGGGTGTATGATTAGTGTATACGGTGACAGGTAGGTCGGTGTGTGGTTAGTGTATATGGTGACAGGTAGGTCGGTGTGTGATTAGTGTATATGGTGACAGGTAGGTCGGTGTATGATTAGTGTATATGGTGACAGGTAGGTCGGTGTGTGATTAGTGTATATGGAGACAGGTAGGTCGGGGTGTGATTAGTGTATATGGTGACAGGTAGGTTGGGGTGTATGATTAGTGTATACGGTGACAGGTAGGTCGGTGTGTGGTTAGTGTATATGGTGACAGGTAGGTCGGTGTATGATTAGTGTATATGGTGACAGGTAGGTCGATGTATGATTAGTGTATATGGTGACAGGTAGGTCGGTGTGTGATTAGTGTATATGGTGACAGGTAGGTCGGTGTATGATTAGTGTATATGGTGACAGGTAGGTCGGTGTATGATTAGTGTATATGGTGACAGGTAGGTCGGTGTATATGGTGACAGGTAGGTCGGTGTATATGGTGACAGGTAGGTCGGTGTATGATTAGTGTATATGGTGACAGGTAGGTTGGGGTGTGATTAGTGTATATGGTGACAGGTAGGTCAGGGTATGACTAGTGTATATGGTGACAGGTAGGTCGGGGTATGACTAGTGTATATGGTGACAGGTAGGTCGGGGTATGACTAGTGTATACGGTGACAGGTAGGTCGGTGTAGGATTATTGTATATGGTGACAGGTCGGTGTATGATTAGTGTATATGGAGACAGGTAGGTCGGTGTATCATTAGTGTATACGGTGACAGGTAGGTCAGTGTATATGGTGACAGGTAGGTCGGTGTATATGGTGACAGGTAGGTCGGTGTATGATTAGTGTATATGGTGACAGGTAGGTCGGTGTATGATTAGTGTATATGGTGACAGGTAGGTTGGGGTGTGATTAGTGTATATGGTGACAGGTAGGTCGGTGTATGATTAGTGTATATGGTGACAGGTAGGTCGGGGTATGACTAGTGTATATGGTGACAGGTAGGTTGGTGTAGGATTAGTGTATATGGTGACAGGTAGGTCGGTGTATGATTAGTGTATACGGTGACAGGTAGGTCGGTGGATGATTGGTGTATATGGTGACAGGTAGGTCGGTGTAGGATTAGTGTATATGGTGACAGGTAGGTCGGTGGATGATTAGTGTATATGGTGACAGGTAGGTCGGTGGATGATTAGTGTTTATGGTGACAGGTAGGTCGAGGTATGATTGATGTATATGGTGACAGGTAGGTCGGTGGATGATTAGTGTATATGGTGACAGGTAGGTCGGGGTGTGATTAGTATATATGGTGACAGGTAGGTCGGTGTATGATTAGTGTATATGGTGACAGGTAGGTCGGGGTTTATGATTAGTGTATATGGTGACAGGTAGGTCGGTTTATGATTAGTGTATATGGTGACAGGTAGGTTGGGGTGTATGATTAGTGTATATGGTGACAGGTAGGTTGGGGTGTATGATTAGTGTATACGGTGACAGGTAGGTCGGTGTATGATTAGTGTATATGGTGACAGGTAGGTCGGTGTATGATTAGTGTATATGGTGACAGGTAGGTCGGTGTATGATTAGTGTATATGGTGACAGGTAGGTCGGTGTATGATTAGTGTATATGGTGACAGGTAGGTCGGTGTATGATTAGTGTATATGGTGACAGGTAGGTTGGGGTGTATGATTAGTGTATATGGTGACAGGTAGGTTGGGGTGTATGATTAGTGTATACGGTGACAGGTAGGTCGGTGTATGATTAGTGTATATGGTGACAGGTAGGTCGGTGTATGATTAGTGTATATGGTGACAGGTAGGTCGGTGTATGATTAGTGTATATGGTGACAGGTAGGTCGGTGTGTGATTAGTGCATATGGTGACAGGTAGGTCGGTGTAGGATTAGTGTATATGGTGACAGGTAGGTCGGTGTATGATTAGTGTATATGGTGACAGGTAGGTCGGTGTATATGGTGACAGGTAGGTCGGTGGATGATTAGTATATATGGTGACAGGTAGGTCGGTGTATGATTAGTGTATATGGTGACAGGTAGGTCGGTGTATATGGTGACAGGTAGGTCGGTGGATGATTAGTATATATGGTGACAGGTAGGTCGGTGTATGATTAGTGTATATGGTGACAGGTAGGTCGGTGTATGATTAGTGTATATGGTGACAGGTAGGTCGGTGTATATGGTGACAGGTAGGTCGGTGTATGATTAGTGTATATGGTGACAGGTAGGTCGGTGTATGATTAGTGTATATGGTGACAGGTAGGTCGGGGTATGATTGGTGTATATGGTGACAGGTAGGTCGGTGGATGATTAGTGTATATGGTGACAGGTAGGTCGGAGTATGATTAGTGTATATGGTGACAGGTAGGTCGGAGTATGATTAGTGTATATGGTGACAGGTAGGTCGGTGTATATGGTGACAGGTAGGTCGGTGTATGATTAGTGTATATGGTGACAGGTAGGTCGGTGTATGATTAGTGTATATGGTGACAGGTAGGTCGGTGTATGATTAGTGTATATGGTGACAGGTAGGTCGGTGTATATGGTGACAGGTAGGTCGGTGGATGATTAGTATATATGGTGACAGGTAGGTCGGTGTAGGATTAGTGTATATGGTGACAGGTAGGTCGGTGTATGATTAGTGTATATGGTGACAGGTAGGTCGGTGTATATGGTGACAGGTAGGTCGGTGTATGATTAGTGTATATGGTGACAGGTAGGTCGGTGTATGATTAGTGTATATGGTGACAGGTAGGTCGGTGTATGATTAGTGTATATGGTGACAGGTAGGTCGGTGTATGATTAGTGTATACGGTGACAGGTAGGTCGGTGGATGATTAGTATATATGGTGACAGGTAGGTCGGTGTATGATTAGTGTATATGGTGACAGGTAGGTCGGTTTGTGATTAGTGTATATGGTGAGAGGTAGGTCGGTGTATGATTAGTGTATATGGTGACAGGTAGGTCGGGGTATGATTGGTGTATATGGTGACAGGTAGGTCGGTGTATGATTAGTGTATATGGTGACAGGTAGGTCGGAGTATGATTAGTGTATATGGTGACAGGTAGGTCGGAGTATGATTAGTGTATATGGTGACAGGTAGGTCGGTGTATATGGTGACAGGTAGGTCGGTGTATGATTAGTGTATATGGTGACAGGTAGGTCGGTGTATGATTAGTGTATATGGTGACAGGTAGGTCGGTGTATGATTAGTGTATATGGTGACAGGTAGGTCGGTGTATATGGTGACAGGTAGGTCGGTGGATGATTAGTATATATGGTGACAGGTAGGTCGGTGTATGATTAGTGTATATGGTGACAGGTAGGTCGGTGTATGATTAGTGTATATGGTGACAGGTAGGTCGGTGTATATGGTGACAGGTAGGTCGGTGTATGATTAGTGTATATGGTGACAGGTAGGTCGGGGTGTGATTAGTGTATATGGTGACAGGTAGGTCGGTGTATGATTAGTGTATATGGTGACAGGTAGGTCGGTGTATGATTAGTGTATATGGTGACAGGTAGGTCGGTGTATGATTAGTGTATACGGTGACAGGTAGGTCGGTGGATGATTAGTATATATGGTGACAGGTAGGTCGGTGTATGATTAGTGTATATGGTGACAGGTAGGTCGGGGTGTGATTAGTGTATATGGTGACAGGTAGGTCGGGGTGTGATTAGTGTATAAGGTGACAGGTAGGTCGGTGTATCATTAGTGTATACGGTGACAGGTAGGTCGGGGTATGATTGGTGTATATGGTGACAGGTAGGTCGGGGTATGATTGGTGTATATGGTGACAGGTAGGTCAGTGTATGATTAGTGTATATGGTGACAGGTAGGTCGGTGTATGATTAGTATATATGGTAACAGGTAGGTCGGGGTGTGATTAGTATATATGGTGACAGTTAGGTCGGTGTATGATTAGTGTATATGGTGACAGGTAGGTCGGTGTATATGGTGACAGGTAGGTCGGTGTATATGGTGACAGGTAGGTCGGTGTATATGGTGACAGGTAGGTCGGTGTATATGGTGACAGGTAGGTCGGTGTATATGGTGACAGGTAGGTCGGTGGATGATTAGTGTATATGGTGACAGGTAGGTCGGTGGATGATTAGTGTATATGGTGACAGGTAGGTCGGTGTATAATTAGTGTATATGGTGACAGGTAGGTCGGTGTATGATCAGTGTATATGGTGACAGGTAGGTCGGAGTATGATTAGTGTATATGGTGACAGTTAGGTCGGTGTATCATTAGTGTATATGGTGACAGGTAGGTCGGTGTATCATTAGTGTATATGGTGACAGGTAGGTCGGTGTATATGGTGACAGGTAGGTCGGTGTATATGGTGACAGGTAGGTCGGTGTATGATTAGTGTATATGGTGACAGGTAGGTCGGGGTATGATTAGTGTATATGGTGACAGGTAGGTTGGGGTGTGATTAGTGTATATGGTGACAGGTAGGTCGGTGTGTGATTAGTGTATATGGTGACAGGTAGGTCGGTGTATTAGTGTATATGGTGACAGGTAGGTCGGGGTGTGATTAGTGTATATGGTGACAGGTAGGTCGGTGGATGATTAGTATATATGGTGACAGGTAGGTCGGGGTGTGATTAGTATATATGGTGACAGGTAGGTCGGTGTATGATTAGTGTATATGGTGACAGGTAGGTCGGTGTATGATTAGTGTATATGGTGACAGGTAGGTCGGTGTATGATTAGTGTATATGGTGACAGGTAGGTCGGGGTATGATTAGTGTATATGGTGACAGGTAGGTCGGGGTGTGATTAGTGTATAAGGTGACAGGTCGGTGTATCATTACTGTATACGGTGACAGGTAGGTCGGTGTATATGGTGACAGGTAGGTCGGTGTATATGGTGACAGGTAGGTCGGTGTATGATTAGTGTATATGGTGACAGGTAGGTCGGGGTATGATTAGTGTATATGGTGACAGGTAGGTTGGGGTGTGATTAGTGTATATGGTGACAGGTAGGTCGGTGTGTGATTAGTATATATGGTGACAGGTAGGTCGGTGTAGGATTGGTGTATATGGTGACAGGTAGGTCGGTGTATGATTAGTGTATATGGTGACAGGTAGGTCAGTGTATATGGAGACAGGTAGGTCGGTGTATATGGTGACAGGTAGGTCGGTGGATGATTAGTATATATGGTGACAGGTAGGTCAGTGTGTGATTAGTGTATATGGTGACAGGTAGGTCGGTGTAGGATTAGTGTATATGGTGACAGGTAGGTCAGGGTATGACTAGTGTATATGGTGACAGGTAGGTCGGGGTGTGATTAGTGTATATGGTGACAGGTAGGTCGGGGTGTGATTAGTGTATATGGTGACAGGTAGGTCGGGGTGTGATTAGTGTATATGGTGACAGGTAGGTCGGTGTGTGATTAGTGTATACGGTGACAGGTAGGTCGGTTTGTGATTAGTGTATATGGTGAGAGGTAGGTCGGTTTGTGATTAGTGTATATGGTGACAGGTAGGTCGGTGTATATGGTGACAGGTAGGTAGGTGTGTGATTAGTGTATACGGTGACAGGTAGGTCGGTGGATGATTAGTATATATGGTGACAGGTAGGTCGGAGTACGATTAGTGTATATGGTGACAGGTAGGTCGGGGTGTGATTAGTGTATATGGTGACAGGTAGGTCGGGGTGTGATTAGTGTATATGGTGACAGGTAGGTCGGAGTACGATTAGTGTATATGGTGACAGGTAGGTCGGGGTGTGATTAGTGTATATGGTGACAGGTAGGTCGGGGTGTGATTAGTGTATAAGGTGACAGGTAGGTCGGTGTATCATTAGTGTATACGGTGACAGGTAGGTCGGGGTATGATTGGTGTATATGGTGACAGGTAGGTCGGGGTATGATTGGTGTATATAGTGACAGGTAGGTCGGTGTGTGATTAGTGTATATGGTGACAGGTAGGTCGGTGTATATGGTGACAGGTAGGTCGGTGTATATGGTGACAGGTAGGTCGGTGTATGATTAGTGTATATGGTGACAGGTAGGTCGGTGTAGGATTAGTGTATATGGTGACAGGTAGGTCGGGGTATGACTAGTGTATATGGTGACAGGTAGGTCGGGGTATGATTGGTGTATATGGTGACAGGTAGGTCGGTGGATGATTAGTATATATGGTAACAGGTAGGTCGGTGTATGATTAGTGTATATGGTGACAGGTAGGTCGGTGTATGATTAGTGTATATGGTGACAGGTAGGTCGGTGTATATGGTGACAGGTAGGTCGGTGGATGATTAGTATATATGGTGACAGGTAGGTCGGTGTATGATTAGTGTATATGGTGACAGGTAGGTCGGTGTATGATTAGTGTATATGGTGACAGGTAGGTCGGTGTAGGATTAGTGTATATGGTGACAGGTAGGTCGGTGTAGGATTAGTGTATATGGTGACAGGTAGGTCGGGGTATGACTAGTGTGTATGGTGACAGGTAGGTGGGTGTGTGATTAGTGTATATGGTGACAGGTAGGTCGGGGTGTGATTAGTGTATATGGTGACAGGTAGGTCGGTGGATGATTAGTATATATGGTGACAGGTAGGTCGGTGTATGATTAGTGTATATGGTGACAGGTAGGTCGGGGTATGATTAGTGTATATGGTGACAGGTAGGTCGGTGTATGATTAGTGTATATGGTGACAGGTAGGTCGGTGGATGATTAGTGTATATGGTGACAGGTAGGTCGGGGTGTGGTTAGTGTATATGGTGACAGGTAGGTTGGTGTATGATTAGTGTATATGGTGACAGGTAGGTCGGTGTGTGATTAGTGTATATGGTGACAGGTAGGTCGGTGTAGGATTAGTGTATATGGTGACAGGTAGGTCGGTGGATGATCAGTGTATATGGTGACAGTTAGGTCGGGGTATGATTAGTGTATATGGTGACAGGTAGGTCGGTGGATGATTAGTATATATGGTGACAGGTAGGTCGGGGTGTGATTAGTCTATATGGTGACAGGTAGGTCGGTGTATGATTAGTATATATGGTGACAGGTAGGTCGGTGTATGATTAGTGTATATGGTGACAGGTAGGTCGGGGTGTGATTAGTGTATAAGGTGACAGGTCGGTGTATCATTTGTGTTTACGGTGACAGGTAGGTCGGTGTATATGGTGACAGGTAGGTCGGTGTATATGGTGACAGGTAGGTCGGGGTATGATTAGTGTATATGGTGACATGTAGGTCGGTGTGTGATTAGTGTATATGGTGACAGGTAGGTCGGTGTATGATTAGTGTATATGGTGACAGGTAGGTCGGTGTATGATTAGTGTATATGGTGACAGGTAGGTCGGTGGATGATTAGTGTATATGGTGACAGGTAGGTCGGGGTGTGATTAGTGTATAAGGTGACAGGTCGGTGTATCATTTGTGTTTACGGTGACAGGTAGGTCGGTGTATATGGTGACAGGTAGGTCGGTGTATATGGTGACAGGTAGGTCGGGGTATGATTAGTGTATATGGTGACATGTAGGTCGGTGTGTGATTAGTGTATATGGTGACAGGTAGGTCGGTGTATGATTAGTGTATATGGTGACAGGTAGGTCGGTGTATGATTAGTGTATATGGTGACAGGTCGGTGTATGATTAGTGTATATGGTGACAGGTAGGTCGGTGGATGATTAGTGTATATGGTGACAGGTAGGTCGGGGTATGATTAGTGTATATGGTGACAGGTAGGTCGGTGTATGATTAGTGTATATGGTGACAGGTAGGTAGGTATATGATTAGTGTATACGGTGACAGGTAGGTTGGTGTATGATTAGTGTATACGGTGACAGGTAGGTCGGTGTATGATTAGTGTATATGGTGACAGGTAGGTCGGGGTGTGATTAGTGTATATGGTGACCAGTAGGTAGGTGTGTGATTAGTGTATATGGTGACAGGTAGGTCGGTGTATGATTAGTGTATATGGTGACAGGTAGGTCGGTGTATGATTAGTGTATATGGTGACAGGTAGGTCGGTGTATGATTAGTGTATATGGTGACAGGTAGGTCGGGGTGTGATTAGTGTATATGGTGACCAGTAGGTAGGTGTGTGATTAGTGTATATGGTGACAGGTAGGTCGGGGTATGATTAGTGTATATGGTGACAGGTAGGTCGGTGTATGATTAGTGTATATGGTGACAGGTAGGTAGGTATATGATTAGTGTATACGGTGACAGGTAGGTTGGTGTATGATTAGTGTATACGGTGACAGGTAGGTCGGTGTATGATTAGTGTATATGGTGACAGGTAGGTCGGGGTGTGATTAGTGTATATGGTGACCAGTAGGTAGGTGTGTGATTAGTGTATATGGTGACAGGTAGGTTGGTGTATGATTAGTGTATATGGTGACAGGTAGGTCGGTGTATGATTAGTGTATACGGTGACAGGTAGGTTGGTGTGTGGTTAGTGTATATGGTGACAGGTAGGTCGGTGTATCATTAGTGTATATGGTGACAGGTAGGTCGTGTATATGGTGACAGGTAGGTCGGTGTATATGGTGACAGGTAGGTCGGTGGATGATTAGTATATATGGTGACAGGTAGGTCGGTGTATGATTAGTGTATATGGTGACAGGTAGGTCGGTGTAGGATTAGTGTTTATGGTGACAGGTAGGTCGGGGTGTGATTAGTGTATATGGTGACAGGTAGGTCGGGGTGTGATTAGTGTATATGGTGACAGGTAGGTCGGTGTATGATTAGTATATATGGTGACAGGTAGGTCGGGGTGTGATTAGTATATATGGTGACAGGTAGGTCGGTGTATATGGTGACAGGTAGGTCGGTGGATGATTAGTATATATGGTGACAGGTAGGTTGGGGTGTGATTAGTGTATATGGTGACAGGTAGGTCGGTGTATGATTAGTATATATGGTGACAGGTAGGTTGGGGTGTGATTAGTGTATATGGTGACAGGTAGGTCGGTGTATGATTAGTATATATGGTGACAGGTAGGTCGGGGTGTGATTAGTGTATATGGTGACAGGTAGGTCGGTGTATGATTAGTATATATGGTGACAGGTAGGTTGGGGTGTGATTAGTGTATATGGTGACAGGTAGGTCGGTGTATGATTAGTATATATGGTGACAGGTAGGTTGGGGTGTATGATTAGTGTATATGGTGACAGGTAGGTCGGTGTGTGATTAGTATATATGGTGACAGGTAGGTTGGGGTGTGATTAGTGTATATGGTGACAGGTAGGTCGGTGTATGATTAGTGTATATGGTGACAGGTAGGTCGGTGTGTGATTAGTGTATATGGTGACAGGTAGGTCGGTGTATGATTAGTGTATATGGTGACAGGTAGGTCGGTGTATGATTAGTGTATATGGTGACAGGTAGGTCGGTGGATGATTAGTGTATATGGTGACAGGTAGGTCGGGGTGTGATTAGTGTATATGGAGACAGGTAGGTCGGTGTAGGATTAGTGTATATGGTGACAGGTAGGTCGGTGTAGGATTAGTGTATATGGTGACAGGTAGGTCGGTGTAGGATTAGTGTATATGGTGAAAGGTAGGTCGGTGTATATGGTGACAGGTAGGTCGGGGTATGATTGGTGTATATGGTGACAGGTAGGTCGGGGTGTGATTGGTGTATATGGTGACAGGTAGGTCGGGGTGTGATTAGTGTATATGGTGACAGGTAGGTCGGTGTGTGATTAGTGTATATGGTGACAGGTAGGTCGGTGTATGATTAGTGTATATGGTGACAGGTAGGTCGGTGGATGATTAGTGTATATGGTGACAGGTAGGTCGGTGTATGATTAGTGTATATGGTGACAGGTAGGTCGGGGTGTGATTAGTATATATGGTGACAGGTAGGTCGGTGGATGATTAGTATATATGGTGACAGGTAGGTCGGTGTGTGATTAGTGTATATGGTGACAGGTAGGTCGGTGGATGATTAGTATATATGGTGACAGGTAGGTCGGGGTGTGATTAGTGTATATGGTGACAGGTAGGTCGGGGTGTGATTAGTGTATATGGTGACAGGTAGGTCGGTGTATCATTAGTGTATACGGTGACAGGTAGGTCGGTGTATATGGTGACAGGTAGGTCGGTGTATATGGTGACAGGTAGGACGGTGGATGATTAGTATATATGGTGACAGGTAGGTCGGTGTATATGGTGACAGGTAGGTCGGTGTATATGGTGACAGGTAGGTCGGTGTATGATTAGTGTATATGGTGACAGGTAGGTCGGTGTATGATTAGTGTATACGGTGACAGGTAGGTCGGTGGATGATTAGTGTATATGGTGACAGGTAGGTCGGGGTGTGATTAGTATATATGGTGACAGGTAGGTCGGTGTATGATTAGTGTATATGGTGACAGGTAGGTCGGTGTGTGATTAGTGTATATGGAGACAGGTAGGTCGGTGTGTGATTAGTGTATATGGTGACAGGTAGGTCGGTGTATGATTAGTGTATACGGTGACAGGTAGGTCGGTGGATGATTAGTGTATATGGTGACAGGTAGGTCGGGGTGTGATTAGTATATATGGTGACAGGTAGGTCGGTGTATGATTAGTGTATATGGTGACAGGTAGGTCGGTGTGTGATTAGTGTATATGGAGACAGGTAGGTCGGTGTGTGATTAGTGTATATGGAGACAGGTAGGTCGGTGTGTGATTAGTGTATATGGTGACAGGTAGGTCGGGGTGTGATTAGTGTATATGGTGACAGGTAGGTCGGTGTGTGATTAGTGTATATGGTGAGAGGTAGGTCGGTGTGTGATTAGTGTATATGGTGACAGGTAGGTCGGTGTATGATTAGTGTATATGGTGACAGGTAGGTCGGTGTGTGATTAGTGTATATGGTGACAGGTAGGTTGGGGTGTGATTAGTGTATATGGTGACAGGTAGGTCGGTGTATGATTAGTGTATATGGTGACAGGTAGGTCGGGGTGTATGATTAGTGTATATGGTGACAGGTAGGTCGGGGTGTATGATTAGTGTATATGGTGAGAGGTAGGTCGGTGGATGATTAGTATATATGGTGACAGGTAGGTTGGGGTGTGATTAGTGTATATGGTGACAGGTAGGTCGGTGTATGATTAGTGTATATGGTGACAGGTAGGTCGGGGTGTATGATTAGTGTATATGGTGACAGGTAGGTCGGGGGGTGATTAGTGTATATGGTGACAGGTAGGTCGGTGTATGATTAGTGTATATGGTGACAGGTAGGTCGGTGTAGGATTAGTGTATATGGTGACAGGTAGGTCGGTGTATAATTAGTGTATATGGTGACAGGTAGGTCGGTGTATGATTAGTGTATATGGTGACAGGTAGGTCGGGGTGTGATTAGTGTATATGGTGACAGGTAGGTCGGGGTGTGATTAGTGTATATGGTGACAGGTAGGTCGGGGTGTGATTAGTGTATATGGTGACAGGTAGGTCGGGGTGTGATTAGTGTATATGGTGACAGGTAGGTCGGGGTGTGATTAGTGTATACGGTGACAGGTAGGTCGGTGTATATGGTGACAGGTAGGTCGGTGTATATGGTGACAGGTAGGACGGTGGATGATTAGTATATATGGTGACAGGTAGGTCGGTGTATATGGTGACAGGTAGGTCGGTGTATATGGTGACAGGTAGGTCGGTGTATGATTAGTGTATATGGTGACAGGTAGGTCGGTGTATGATTAGTGTATACGGTGACAGGTAGGTCGGTGGATGATTAGTGTATATGGTGACAGGTAGGTCGGGGTGTGATTAGTATATATGGTGACAGGTAGGTCGGTGTATGATTAGTGTATATGGTGACAGGTAGGTCGGTGTGTGATTAGTGTATATGGTGAGAGGTAGGTCGGTGTATGATTAGTGTATATGGTGACAGGTAGGTCGGGGTGTGATTAGTGTATATGGTGACAGGTAGGTCGGTGTGTGATTAGTGTATATGGTGAGAGGTAGGTCGGTGTGTGATTAGTGTATATGGTGACAGGTAGGTCGGTGTATGATTAGTGTATATGGTGACAGGTAGGTCGGTGTGTGATTAGTGTATATGGTGACAGGTAGGTTGGGGTGTGATTAGTGTATATGGTGACAGGTAGGTCGGGGTGTATGATTAGTGTATATGGTGACAGGTAGGTCGGGGTGTATGATTAGTGTATATGGTGAGAGGTAGGTCGGTGGATGATTAGTATATATGGTGACAGGTAGGTTGGGGTGTGATTAGTGTATATGGTGACAGGTAGGTCGGTGTATGATTAGTGTATATGGTGACAGGTAGGTCGGGGTGTATGATTAGTGTATATGGTGACAGGTAGGTCGGGGGGTGATTAGTGTATATGGTGACAGGTAGGTCGGTGTATGATTAGTGTATATGGTGACAGGTAGGTCGGTGTAGGATTAGTGTATATGGTGACAGGTAGGTCGGTGTAGGATTAGTGTATATGGTGACAGGTAGGTCGGTGTATGATTAGTGTATATGGTGACAGGTAGGTCGGGGTGTGATTAGTGTATATGGTGACAGGTAGGTCGGGGTGTGATTAGTGTATATGGTGACAGGTAGGTCGGGGGGTGATTAGTGTATATGGTGACAGGTAGGTCGGGGGGTGATTAGTGTATATGGTGACAGGTAGGTCGGGGGGTGATTAGTGTATATGGTGACAGGTAGGTCGGTGTATGATTAGTGTATATGGTGACAGGTAGGTCGGGGGGTGATTAGTGTATATGGTGACAGGTAGGTCGGTGTATGATTAGTGTATATGGTGACAGGTAGGTCGGTGTGTGATTAGTGTATATGGTGAGAGGTAGGTCGGTGTATGATTAGTGTATATGGTGACAGGTAGGTCGGTGTGTGATTAGTGTATATGGTGACAGGTAGGTCGGTGTGTGATTAGTGTATATGGTGACAGGTAGGTCGGGGTGTGATTAGTGTATATGGTGACAGGTAGGTCGGTGTATGATTAGTGTATATGGTGACAGGTAGGTCGGTGTGTGATTAGTGTATATGGTGAGAGGTAGGTCGGTGTAGGATTAGTGTATATGGTGACAGGTAGGTCGGGGTGTATGATTAGTGTATATGGTGACAGGTAGGTCGGGGTGTGATTAGTGTATATGGTGACAGGTAGGTTGGGGTGTGATTAGTGTATATGGTGACAGGTAGGTCGGTGTATGATTAGTGTATATGGTGACAGGTAGGTCGGTGTATGATTAGTGTATATGGTGACAGGTAGGTCGGTGTATAATTAGTGTATATGGTGACAGGTAGGTCGGTGTATGATTAGTGTATATGGTGACAGGTAGGTTGGGGTGTGATTAGTGTATATGGAGACAGGTAGGTCGGTGTGTGATTAGTGTATATGGTGACCGGTAGGTCGGGGGGTGATTAGTGTATATGGTGACAGGTAGGTCGGGGTGTGATTAGTGTATATGGTGACAGGTAGGTCGGGGGGTGATTAGTGTATATGGTGACAGGTAGGTCGGGGGGTGATTAGTGTATATGGTGACAGGTAGGTCGGTGTGTGATTAGTGTATATGGTGACAGGTAGGTCGGTGTATGATTAGTGTATATGGTGACAGGTAGGTCGGGGGGTGATTAGTGTATATGGTGACAGGTAGGTCGGTGTATGATTAGTGTATATGGTGACAGGTAGGTCGGTGTATGATTAGTGTATATGGTGACAGGTAGGTCGGTGTATGATTAGTGTATATGGTGACAGGTAGGTCGGTGTGTGATTAGTGTATATGGTGACAGGTAGGTCGGGGGGTGATTAGTGTATATGGTGACAGGTAGGTCGGGGTGTGATTAGTGTATATGGTGACAGGTAGGTCGGGGTGTGATTAGTGTATAAGGTGACAGGTAGGTCGGTGTATCATTAGTGTATACGGTGACAGGTAGGTCGGTGTATATGGTGACAGGTAGGTCGGTGTATATGGTGACAGGTAGGTCGGTGTATATGGTGACAGGTAGGTCGGTGTATATGGTGACAGGTAGGTCGGTGTATGATTAGTGTATATGGTGACAGGTAGGTCGGTGTATGATTAGTGTATACGGTGACAGGTAGGTCGGTGGATGATTAGTGTATATGGTGACAGGTAGGTCGGGGTGTGATTAGTATATATGGTGACAGGTAGGTCGGTGTATGATTAGTGTATATGGTGACAGGTAGGTCGGTGTGTGATTAGTGTATATGGTGAGAGGTAGGTCGGTGTATGATTAGTGTATATGGTGACAGGTAGGTCGGTGTGTGATTAGTGTATATGGTGACAGGTAGGTCGGTGTGTGATTAGTGTATATGGTGACAGGTAGGTCGGGGTGTGATTAGTGTATATGGTGACAGGTAGGTCGGTGTATGATTAGTGTATATGGTGACAGGTAGGTCGGTGTGTGATTAGTGTATATGGTGAGAGGTAGGTCGGTGTAGGATTAGTGTATATGGTGACAGGTAGGTCGGGGTGTGATTATTGTATATGGTGACAGGTAGGTCGGGGTGTATGATTAGTGTATATGGTGACAGGTAGGTCGGGGTGTGATTAGTGTATATGGTGACAGGTAGGTTGGGGTGTGATTAGTGTATATGGTGACAGGTAGGTTGGGGTGTGATTAGTGTATATGGTGACAGGTAGGTCGGTGTATGATTAGTGTATATGGTGACAGGTAGGTCGGTGTATGATTAGTGTATATGGTGACAGGTAGGTCGGGGTGTGATTAGTGTATATGGTGACAGGTAGGTCGGGGTGTGATTAGTGTATATGGTGACAGGTAGGTCGGTGTATGATTAGTGTATATGGTGACAGGTAGGTCGGTGTATGATTAGTGTATATGGAGACAGGTAGGTCGGTGTGTGATTAGTGTATATGATGACAGGTAGGTCGGTGTATGATTAGTGTATATGGTGACAGGTAGGTCGGTGTATAATTAGTGTATATGGTGACAAGTAGGTCGGGGTGTGATTAGTGTATATGGTGACAGGTAGGTCGGGGTGTGATTAGTGTATATGGTGACAGGTAGGTCGGTGTATGATTAGTGTATATGGTGACAGGTAGGTCGGGGTGTATGATTAGTGTATATGGTGACAGGTAGGTCGGGGTGTGATTAGTGTATATGGTGACCAGTAGGTAGGTGTGTGATTAGTGTATATGGTGACAGGTAGGTCGGTGTATGATTAGTGTATACGGTGACAGGTAGGTCGGTGTATGATTAGTGTATACGGTGACAGGTAGGTCGGTGTATGATTAGTGTATATGGTGACAGGTAGGTCGGTGTATGATTAGTGTATACGGTGACAGGTAGGTCAGTGTATGATTAGTGTATATGGTGACAGGTAGGTCGGTGTATGATTAGTGTATACGGTGACAGGTAGGTTGGTGTGTGGTTAGTGTATATGGTGACAGGTAGGTCAGTGTATGATTAGTGTATACGGTGACAGGTAGGTTGGTGTGTGGTTAGTGTATATGGTGACAGGTCGGTGTATATGGTGACAGGTAGGTCGGTGGATGATTAGTATATATGGTGACAGGTAGGTCGGTGTGTGATTAGTGTATATGGTGACAGGTAGGTCGGTGTATGATTAGTGTATATGGTGACAGGTAGGTCGGTGTGTGATTAGTGTATATGGTGACAGGTAGGTCGGTGTATGATTAGTGTATATGGTGACAGGTAGGTCGGTGTGTGATTAGTGTAATATGATGACAGGTAGGTCGGTGTATGATTAGTGTATATGGTGACAGGTAGGTCGGTGTATGATTAGTGTATACGGTGACAGGTAGGTCGGTGTGTGATTAGTGTATATGGTGACAGGTAGGTCGGTGTGTGATTAGTGTATATGGTGACAGGTAGGTCGGTGTATGATTAGTGTATATGGTGACAGGTAGGTCGGGGGGTGATTAGTGTATATGGTGACAGGTAGGTCGTGGTGTGATTAGTGTATATGATGACAGGTAGGTCGGTGTATGATTAGTGTATATGGTGACAGGTAGGTCGGTGTATGATTAGTGTATATGGTGACAGGTAGGTCGGGGGGTGATTAGTGTATATGGTGACAGGTAGGTCGGGGTGTGATTAGTGTATATGGTGACATGTAGGTCGGTGTGTGATTAGTGTATATGGTGACAGGTAGGTCGGTGTATGATTAGTGTATATGGTGACAGGTAGGTCGGTGTATGATTAGTGTATATGGTGACAGGTAGGTCGGTGTATGATTAGTGTATATGGTGACAGGTAGGTCGGTGTAGGATTAGTGTATATGGTGACAGGTAGGTCGGTGTGTGATTAGTGTATATGGTGACAGGTAGGTCGGGGTGTGATTAGTGTATATGGTGACAGGTAGGTCGGTGTATGATTAGTGTATATGGTGACAGGTAGGTCGGGGTATGATTAGTGTATATGGTGACAGGTAGGTCGGTGTATGATTAGTGTATATGGTGACAGGTAGGTCGGTGTATGATTAGTGTATATGGTGACAGGTAGGTCGGTGTAGGATTAGTGTATATGGTGAGAGGTAGGTCGGTGTGTGATTAGTGTATATGGTGACAGGTAGGTCGGTGTGTGATTAGTGTATATGGTGACAGGTAGGTCGGTGTGATTAGTGTATATGGTGACAGGTAGGTCGGTGTATGATTAGTGTATATGGTGACAGGTAGGTCGGGGTGTGATTAGTGTATAAGGTGACAGGTAGGTCGGTGTATCATTAGTGTATACGGTGACAGGTAGGTCGGTGTATATGGTGACAGGTAGGTCGGTGTATATGGTGACAGGTAGGTCGGTGTATATGGTGACAGGTAGGTCGGTGTATATGGTGACAGGTAGGTCGGTGTATGATTAGTGTATATGGTGACAGGTAGGTCGGTGTATGATTAGTGTATACGGTGACAGGTAGGTCGGTGGATGATTAGTGTATATGGTGACAGGTAGGTCGGGGTGTGATTAGTATATATGGTGACAGGTAGGTCGGTGTATGATTAGTGTATATGGTGACAGGTAGGTCGGTGTGTGATTAGTGTATATGGTGAGAGGTAGGTCGGTGTAGGATTAGTGTATATGGTGACAGGTAGGTCGGGGTGTGATTATTGTATATGGTGACAGGTAGGTCGGGGTGTATGATTAGTGTATATGGTGACAGGTAGGTCGGGGTGTGATTAGTGTATATGGTGACAGGTAGGTTGGGGTGTGATTAGTGTATATGGTGACAGGTAGGTCGGTGTATGATTAGTGTATATGGTGACAGGTAGGTCGGTGTATGATTAGTGTATATGGTGACAGGTAGGTCGGGGTGTGATTAGTGTATATGGTGACAGGTAGGTCGGGGTGTGATTAGTGTATATGGTGACAGGTAGGTCGGTGTATGATTAGTGTATATGGTGACAGGTAGGTCGGTGTATGATTAGTGTATATGGAGACAGGTAGGTCGGTGTGTGATTAGTGTATATGATGACAGGTAGGTCGGTGTATGATTAGTGTATATGGTGACAGGTAGGTCGGTGTATAATTAGTGTATATGGTGACAAGTAGGTCGGGGTGTGATTAGTGTATATGGTGACAGGTAGGTCGGGGTGTGATTAGTGTATATGGTGACAGGTAGGTCGGTGTATGATTAGTGTATATGGTGACAGGTAGGTCGGGGTGTATGATTAGTGTATATGGTGACAGGTAGGTCAGTGTATGATTAGTGTATACGGTGACAGGTAGGTTGGTGTGTGGTTAGTGTATATGGTGACAGGTCGGTGTATATGGTGACAGGTAGGTCGGTGGATGATTAGTATATATGGTGACAGGTAGGTCGGTGTATGATTAGTGTATATGGTGACAGGTAGGTCGGTGTATGATTAGTGTATATGGTGACAGGTAGGTCGGTGTAGGATTAGTGTATATGGTGAGAGGTAGGTCGGTGTGTGATTAGTGTATATGGTGACAGGTAGGTCGGTGTGTGATTAGTGTATATGGTGACAGGTAGGTCGGTGTGATTAGTGTATATGGTGACAGGTAGGTCGGTGTATGATTAGTGTATATGGTGACAGGTAGGTCGGTGTGTGATTAGTGTATATGGTGACAGGTAGGTCGGTGTATGATTAGTGTATATGGTGACAGGTAGGTCGGTGTGTGATTAGTGTAATATGATGACAGGTAGGTCGGTGTATGATTAGTGTATATGGTGACAGGTAGGTCGGTGTATGATTAGTGTATACGGTGACAGGTAGGTCGGTGTGTGATTAGTGTATATGGTGACAGGTAGGTCGGTGTGTGATTAGTGTATATGGTGACAGGTAGGTCGGTGTATGATTAGTGTATATGGTGACAGGTAGGTCGGGGGGTGATTAGTGTATATGGTGACAGGTAGGTCGTGGTGTGATTAGTGTATATGATGACAGGTAGGTCGGTGTATGATTAGTGTATATGGTGACAGGTAGGTCGGTGTATGATTAGTGTATATGGTGACAGGTAGGTCGGGGGGTGATTAGTGTATATGGTGACAGGTAGGTCGGGGGGTGATTAGTGTATATGGTGACAGGTAGGTCGGGGTGTGATTAGTGTATATGGTGACATGTAGGTCGGTGTGTGATTAGTGTATATGGTGACAGGTAGGTCGGTGTATGATTAGTGTATATGGTGACAGGTAGGTCGGTGTATGATTAGTGTATATGGTGACAGGTAGGTCGGTGTATGATTAGTGTATATGGTGACAGGTAGGTCGGTGTAGGATTAGTGTATATGGTGACAGGTAGGTCGGTGTGTGATTAGTGTATATGGTGACAGGTAGGTTGGGGTGTGATTAGTGTATATGGAGACAGGTAGGTCGGTGTGTGATTAGTGTATATGGTGACAGGTAGGTCGGGGGGTGATTAGTGTATATGGTGACAGGTAGGTCGGTGTATGATTAGTGTATATAGTGACAGGTAGGTCGGTGTATGATTAGTGTATATGGTGACAGGTAGGTCGGTGTATGATTAGTGTATATGGTGACAGGTAGGTCGGTGTATGATTAGTGTATATGGTGACAGGTAGGTCGGTGGATGATTAGTGTATATGGTGACAGGTAGGTCGGGGTGTTATTAGTGTATATAGTGACAGGTAGGTCGGTGTATGATTAGTGTATATAGTGACAGGTAGGTAGGTGTATGATTAGTGTATATGGTGACAGGTAGGTCGGTGTATGATTAGTGTATATGGTGACAGGTAGGTCGGTGTGTGATTAGTGTATATGGTGACAGGTAGGTCGGTGTGTGATTAGTGTATATGGTGACAGGTAGGTCGGTGTATGATTAGTGTATATGGTGACAGGTAGGTCGGGGTGTGATTAGTGTATATAGTGACAGGTAGGTCGGTGTATGATTAGTGTATATAGTGACAGGTAGGTCGGTGTGTGATTAGTGTATATGGTGACAGGTAGGTCGGGGTATGATTAGTGTATATGGTGACAGGTAGGTCGGTGTATGATTAGTGTATATGGTGACAGGTCGGTGTATGATTAGTGTATATGGTGACAGGTAGGTCGGGGTGTGATTAGTGTATATGATGACAGGTAGGTCGGTGTATGATTAGTGTATATGGTGACAGGTAGGTCGGGGTGTGATTAGTATATATGGTGACAGGTAGGTCGGTGTATGATTAGTGTATATGGTGACAGGTAGGTCGGGGTTGGATTAGTGTATATGGTGACAGGTAGGTCGGTGTATGATTAGTGTATATGGTGACAGGTAGGTCGGGGTGTGATTAGTGTATATAGTGACAGGTAGGTCGGTGTATGATTAGTGTATATAGTGACAGGTAGGTCGGTGTGTGATTAGTGTATATGGTGACAGGTAGGTCGGGGTATGATTAGTGTATATGGTGACAGGTAGGTCGGTGTATGATTAGTGTATATGGTGACAGGTCGGTGTATGATTAGTGTATATGGTGACAGGTAGGTCGGGGTGTGATTAGTGTATATGATGACAGGTAGGTCGGTGTATGATTAGTGTATATGGTGACAGGTAGGTCGTGGTGTGATTAGTGTATATGATGACAGGTAGGTCGGTGTATGATTAGTGTATATGGTGACAGGTAGGTCGGTGTATGATTAGTGTATATGGTGACAGGTAGGTCGGGGGGTGATTAGTGTATATGGTGACAGGTAGGTCGGGGGGTGATTAGTGTATATGGTGACAGGTAGGTCGGGGTGTGATTAGTGTATATGGTGACATGTAGGTCGGTGTGTGATTAGTGTATATGGTGACAGGTAGGTCGGTGTATGATTAGTGTATATGGTGACAGGTAGGTCGGTGTATGATTAGTGTATATGGTGACAGGTAGGTCGGTGTATGATTAGTGTATATGGTGACAGGTAGGTCGGTGTAGGATTAGTGTATATGGTGACAGGTAGGTCGGTGTGTGATTAGTGTATATGGTGACAGGTAGGTTGGGGTGTGATTAGTGTATATGGAGACAGGTAGGTCGGTGTGTGATTAGTGTATATGGTGACAGGTAGGTCGGGGGGTGATTAGTGTATATGGTGACAGGTAGGTCGGTGTATGATTAGTGTATATAGTGACAGGTAGGTCGGTGTATGATTAGTGTATATGGTGACAGGTAGGTCGGTGTATGATTAGTGTATATGGTGACAGGTAGGTCGGTGTATGATTAGTGTATATGGTGACAGGTAGGTCGGTGGATGATTAGTGTATATGGTGACAGGTAGGTCGGGGTGTTATTAGTGTATATAGTGACAGGTAGGTCGGTGTATGATTAGTGTATATAGTGACAGGTAGGTAGGTGTATGATTAGTGTATATGGTGACAGGTAGGTCGGTGTATGATTAGTGTATATGGTGACAGGTAGGTCGGTGTGTGATTAGTGTATATGGTGACAGGTAGGTCGGTGTGTGATTAGTGTATATGGTGACAGGTAGGTCGGTGTATGATTAGTGTATATGGTGACAGGTAGGTCGGGGTGTGATTAGTGTATATAGTGACAGGTAGGTCGGTGTATGATTAGTGTATATAGTGACAGGTAGGTCGGTGTGTGATTAGTGTATATGGTGACAGGTAGGTCGGGGTATGATTAGTGTATATGGTGACAGGTAGGTCGGTGTATGATTAGTGTATATGGTGACAGGTCGGTGTATGATTAGTGTATATGGTGACAGGTAGGTCGGGGTGTGATTAGTGTATATGATGACAGGTAGGTCGGTGTATGATTAGTGTATATGGTGACAGGTAGGTCGGGGTGTGATTAGTATATATGGTGACAGGTAGGTCGGTGTATGATTAGTGTATATGGTGACAGGTAGGTCGGGGTTGGATTAGTGTATATGGTGACAGGTAGGTCGGTGTATGATTAGTGTATATGGTGACAGGTAGGTCGGTGTATGATTAGTGTATATGGTGACAGGTAGGTCGGTGTATGATTAGTGTATATGGTGACAGGTAGGTCGGTGTGTGATTAGTGTATATGGAGACAGGTAGGTCGGGGGGTGATTAGTGTATATGGTGACAGGTAGGTCGGGGGGTGATTAGTGTACCGTATATACTCGAGTATAAGTCGAGGCCCCTAATTTACCACAAAAAACTGGGAAAAACGTATTGACTCGAGTATAAGACGAGGGTGAGAAATGCACAGCTACCGGTAAATTTCAAAAATAAAAACAGATATCAATAATGTTTTTGAATATTTATTTCAAAGAAAAACATTAAACTAGCTCTGTAAGTGGAAAAGGGGGTCAATAAAAACTATATGGTATCAACAATAACTTTAAAAGTACAAAAACCTTAGCTCAATCAGCAACGAAGCTAAAACACAAGAGTTAAAATCCTTCAAAACTGGATTCCTCCTCATCATCTGTATGTCCAAACAGAGCTTCAGCATTAGCTGGTGTGAGGTTATCAGCATAGACATTGTCATCATCACTGAGTTCGCTGTCTTCACCATCACTGCTGTCGTTCTCATACAAAGCGCTGTCTTCACTGCCATCCATAGCATTACTAATGCCACATTTCTTGAAAGTGCGTTGCACCATGTTCTCCGGAATCTCTTCCCATGCATCACGAACCCACGTTGCTATCAATTCTATGTCGGGCTTCATCAGATTTCCACCTTTTGTCAGTCGGGCTTGACCAGATGACATCCATTCATGCCATATCTTTCGCACACGGTCTTTGAAAGGTTTATTTAAACACACATCTAGCGGCTGCAATACAGATGTAAGCCCACCTGGAATAACGGCCAAAGTAACTTCAAAAGATTTTGCCAATTTGCCAATCGGATGTGTGGGCTCTGAACATATCCCAAACTAGTAATGATGGTTTTTTTCTTTAAGGCTGCTCCTGGTCGTCCGTTCCAAATTTCTTCCAGCCATTTTTTTGTTCCGTCTTCATCCATCCAGTCTTTAATATGTGCGCGCACTGTAATTCGTGGTGGGAATTTGACCTTTTTAGGCAAGGTCTTTCTTTTAAAAATGACAGGCTGCAGCTTGGTTCCATTAGCCAAACATGACAGAGACTGTGAAATGTTTTTTTTCATTTCCTGTGGTTCTGAGAAGAATAGTTTTGGCTCCCAATCTTGCCACAGTTCTGTTGCTTGGAAGATCAAAGGTCACAGGTGTTTCATCCATATTTCCAATATCTCCCAGGTCATAGTTATGGATCCTTCTTTGTTTTATTATGAATGAATGGAATGACACCACTTTTTCATCAAGGTCTTTTGGCAACTTCTGTGAAATCTTTGTTCTTTGCCGCAAACATAGGCCAAACCTATTCATGAAGCGGGTACACCATCCTGCTGACGCAACAAAATTGTCAATGCCTGGTGCTTTTAATTTGTCATCTTTAGCCATTTGAAGGGCACGTAAGCAAATTCCCATGCATGTTACGCAGTAACCATTTTGACGACACTCCATAACCCATTTATGCAATTCAGTCTCTAGAGCCCCATATGATGTTGTTAAACCACATCGAGCTTTTTTATCCTTTGGAATCTTTTCCAAGTCAGCTTTCATTTTCCGCCAGTCTCTCACTAGTTTTTCACTAACACAAATATCTCTACCTGCAATAGTGTTAGTACTTTCTTCTGCTCTTGACACAACCTTAAGTTTGAAACCAGCTTCGTATGAACTGCGTTTTTGTTTTGGTCCAGGATTATTGGTAGAAGTACTGGGATCCATTTCTAACAGGATAAAAAAAAAAAAGACTTGTATAGTTTGAGGCCTAATGCAGGCTGATGATATTACAGAATGTGATGACATGACGGTTTGCATAGAGCAGCCTGTGTTTGGGCTCATAATATACCATACATTCTACCAGTGCCCATTATATACAGCCTGCCAGTGCCCATTATACCGGTATATAGCCTGCCAGTGTCCATTATATACAGCCTGCCAGTGCCCATTCTATACAGCCTGCCAGCGTCCATTATATACAGCCTGCCAGTGCCCATTACACTGGTATATAGCCTGCCAGCGTCCATTATATACAGCCTGCCAGTGCCCATTACACTGGTATATAGCCTGCCAGCGTCCATTATATACAGCCTGCCAGTGCCCATTACACTGGTATATAGCCTGCCAGTGTCCATTATATACAGCCTGCCAGCGTCCATTATATACAGCCTGCCAGCGTCCATTATATACAGCCTGCCAGCGTCCATTATATACAGCCTGCCAGCGTCCATTATATACAGCCTGCCAGCGTCCATTATATACAGCCTGCCAGCGTCCATTATATACAGCCTGCCAGCGTCCATTATATACAGCCTGCCAGCGTCCATTATATACAGCCTGCCAGCGTCCATTATATACAGCCTGCCAGCGTTCATTATATACAGCCTGCCAGCGTTCATTATATACAGCCTGCCAGCGTCCATTATATAAAGCCTGCCAGCGGCCATAAAATTTGCCCATCAGAGTGTCCCTTAATACAAATTTGTCCATCAGTGTTGCTCTTAAAATATGCCCATCAGAGTGCCCCTTAACATAAAATAAGGGTCACGCTGATGGGCACATTTTTTATGTTAAGGGGCACTCTGATGGGCATATTTTATTTTAAGGGGCACGCTGATGGGTATATTTTTAATGTGCATGCTGATGGGCACATTTTATGTTAAAGGGCACTCTGATGGGCACAACAAAATGTGTCCATCAGTGTGCCCCTTAAGAAAATATGCCCATCAGCATGCACATTAAAAATATACCCATCTGTACATGTAATAGAGAGGGAGGAGGCTCTGTACATGTAATAGAGAGGGAGGAGGCTCTGTACATGTAATAGAGAGGGAGGAGGGGCTGTACATGTAATAGAGAGGGAGGAGGGGCTGTACATGTAATAGAGAGGGAGGAGGCTCTGTACATGTAATAGAGAGGGAGGAGGCTCTGTACATGTAATAGAGAAGGAGGAGGCTCTGTACATGTAATAGAGAGGGAGGAGGCTCTGTACATGTAATAGAGAGGGAGGGGGGCTGTACATGTAATAGAGAGGGAGGAGGGGCTGTACATGTAATAGAGAGGGAGGAGGGGCTGTACATGTAATAGAGAGGGAGGAGGGGCTGTACATGTAATAGAGAGGGAGGAGGGGCTGTACATGTAATAGAGAGGGAGGAGGGGCTGTACATGTAATAGAGAGGGAGGAGGGGCTGTACATGTAATAGAGAGGGAGGAGGCGCTGTACATGTAATGGAGAGGGAGGAGGCTCTGTACATGTAATGGAGAGGGAGGAGGCTCTGTACATGTAATGGAGAGGGAGGAGGCTCTGTACATGTAATGGAGAGGGAGGAGGCGCTGTACATGTAATACAGAGGGAGGAGGAGGGGTTGTACATGTAATAGGGAGGGAGGAGGTGCTGTACATGTAATAGAGAGGGAGGAATGGCTGTACAGGTAATAGAGAAGGAGGAGGCTCTGTACATGTAATAGGGGCCCCAGCATGGCGGGCCCCTGCCGTGCCGTCACCTACTATGAATGCTGTGGCCTGTAGCATGGCAGAGCTCCTGTTCCTTCTTTCTGCAGTCCGGGTACCGCGTGGCACAGGAGATTCAGTTTCCTGTTCCCGGTCGGACTGACAGGAAGTGCACACACTGAGTGCTCACTTCTTTCAGTCCGGCCGGCCAGAAAAAGCAAACTGAATCTCCTGCCGCGCGGTACTTAGTACCGTATGGAAGGGGGAGTAAGGGGGGAGGCAGTCATCAAGACCTGTTGCTCACAGCTTGATTAGACACCGTTGGATTTCCTTTGCATATTGCACTTTTTGGACTTATTTCATGGACTGTATTAACCCCGTCCCACCGGGCGTACGTAGATGTGCGTACTCGGCTTTCGCAGCTGCAGGTATCATCCTGGTACTGTTTTTTTAGAGCCGGCAATCGGTTTTCCAGGTATAACAACCGATGTGGCTAAAATTCACTCGGCTGTTATACCGGAGGAGCGTAAGAAGACGTGCTCCCCCCTCGCACCACCTCCCACCGCTCTTACCGGGCCTTCTGATCCACTGGGAGGCCCGATCACCAATCCGCTGCCTCTGTCGGCTAGGGACAGTCTAGAACGAAGCCGTGAGCGGCTTCGTTACAGCCTCCTAATAGTAAACACGGAAGCGATGTCATGACGTCACTTCCCGTTTATTGGGCTGCCAATGGCGCCGGTTTAAAAAAAATATATACAGTATTCACAATCACCAAAAACGGTGATCTGAATACTTTGAAGTGCAAAGGAGGGATTGGAGGTCTTTTAGACCCCTGATCCCTCCATAAAGAGGACCTGTCACCACCTATTACTGTCACAAGGGATGTTTACATTCCTTGTGACCGCAATAAAAGTCATAAAAATGTTTTTAATTTTTTTAAACACAATTTATAAATCTAAAAATAAATAAGAGAATTTAGTTTTTTTTTTTTTTTTTTTTTAAAGCACCCCCATCCCCGTGAGCTCGCACAGCAAAGAAAACACATACGGAAGTCACACCCGCATATGTGAGCGGTCTTCAAATCACAAATGTGAGGTATCGCCGCGATCCTCGGAGCGAGAGCAATAATTCTAGTACTAGACCTCCTCTGTAACTCTAACCTGGTAACTGTAAAAAAAAATTTAAAGCATCGCCTATGGAGATTTTTAGGTACCGTAGTTTGTCGCCATTCCATGAGTGCGTGCAATTATAAAGTGTGACATGTTAGGTATCTATTAACTCGGCGTAACATCATCTTTGACATTATATAAAAAAATTGGGCTAACTTTACTGTTTTTTTTTTTTTTTAATTCATGAAAGTGTCCCTTTACCCAAAAAGTTGTGTTTAAAACACCACTGCACAAATACCGTGTGATATAAAACATTGCAACAACCGCCGTTTTATTTTCTAGATTCTCTTATCTATATGTATGTGTATGTGTATGTGTATGGGTCTAAGTAATTTTCTAGCAAAAAATACAGATTTTAACTTGTAAACACCAAATGTCAAAAATAGGCTCAGTCATGAAAGGGTAATATACGCTGGCATTTGTTGTATACAGTGTTTGCCACTGTGTTCACACTGATTACATTGCACTTTGCAGCATGATTTCCTGCTTTATTGTTTGCCCATTAATTTTTTTTTTTTTTTAGTTCATGTGACACATGGCATTCTTTGGACTTTGCACTTATCATTTGAGTCTTTGCACAATGTATTTGTTATTCGCACCAGATGGGGAAAATCTGTGATGGTTATACCTAGTGCACATTTATTTATATAAATGTTCTATGCACGTTGCACTATATATTTTTTACAGTATTTTTAGCATGAAATGCACTTTTTTTTTTATTCCTTTTTTTTTTATTCCATTTTTTTTATTCCGTTTTTTTAGAAGTATACTTTAGCATGTTATGCACTGTTTTATACCAGGAGTGTACTGTGATATTAATTTATTCAAGCTTTTGACATTTTAACCATTAATAGTAGTGCAACCTCTACATTAGGAGTGCTCTCTCCTTTATCCTTTAATTAGCCTATTGGCACTATACCCCTCAGGGACAGCGCAGCACCACCCCCACTTTTATTCAATAATTTTTAGGTTATGGTTTGACCCTTTTTTTGGTGTCTGCAGCATTTCCACCATCTAATTTGCATTTGGTAGCGCAGGAAGAATATTACTCTAGTCATCAAGACCCATTTAGCATGAAAAATATGGTAGCTTTCTGACCATAACCTACCTGGATGATATGTATCATAAACAAAACAATTACTATAGCTTTCTTTCTTTTTTCCATTTTCTTTCTTTACCATCCCATTTTCATCTTATTGCTTCATTTTGAATAGGGTAATATTTATTAAAGCATTTTTGCAAATATTTACAAAGCAGAGAAAAGACTGCTTCGAGTGTTTTCTCTGCTTTGTAAATATTTGCAAAAAGCTTTAATAAATATTACCCTATTCAAAAAAGAAGCAATAAGATGGAAATGGGATGGTAAAGAAAGAAAGCGATAGTAAATCTTTTTTCCTGACAGACTCCATGGCAGCCTACGTGTGGGTTTACCCCGCCTCCTCTCCAATGCTATAGGACCCCATTCCCATAAATGAGTACTCACCACTAGCTACTCACCACTAGCTACTGCGTTCCTTTTTTGTCCTCCTCCAATGGACCTACACAAGTTGTTCGCGTCCGGTCGGACGGATCATGGCATACCTTTTTCGGTGCAGCTCAGGGCCCAGCCACGGGCGGGCGAGTAGCAGGTAGAGGCTGATATTTACCCTTTTGGTGGAAGGATGGTCGCCTCTGTATGCCGGACGTCCAGGGACATCAGCGGCTGGCAAGGTCGGAAGCTTAAAAGTGTTTTTCTCCATGGCAGGTTTTTCTGTGTTCTGTCTGTTTCCCCTAGGTCTCCTGGCTCTGGCTATGACCGTCACGGTCTCTGTTGGGACCGTTTTCCCCCTCATGGCGGCTGGAGCGCTTGTGCGTTCCACCTCGCCTCAGCTCTTCCGGGTTCAGCCGTCCGCACTGCTCGCGCATGCGCGGTAGCTTCCTCGGGTCCGAGGCTTGGCTGGCGCGTGCGCAGAGTGGCGGAACGCTCGGCAATCTGCACATGCGCAGTACAGCCACCGTCCGACGGTGCAAGCACGGGGTCGGGCGGTGACGTCATGGGCGGGGGATTTAAATTCAGCTCATGAACTCCTTCACAGTGGGAATGCCTCACAGTGAGTAGGAGTAGAGCGTTTTTTTCCCCATCTCCAGCCCTGGTCTGCTTTAGGTGAGTGCCTGTTGATACTTTGTATTTAAAAAAAAAAAAAAAAAAAAGTAAAAGGGGGACTAAAATGCCATTTACATATGTTTAAAAAAAAAAAAAAAAAAAAAGAGAGAAATTTTTTTTTTTTTGGTAAAAGATTGAATAAGTTATATGCTTACGTCCAGTTATAAGATGGCTTTTCTTTCTGAACACACGCTGCAAGTGTACTCTGAATGTATTGGTAGGGCAGAATGACCCCTTTTTCTTACTGGTATTTTGGCCCGTTCAGGCCGCCTTTTCCTGCAGACTAACCGTACTGTGTCGCTCTTCATATGGAAGTATCGGACAATTCACCGCCTTTAAGTGGCCAGCCCTCACGCACAAGGTATGTGCTTATGAGGGGAGGGGTTGAGAGTCAGTCGCATTGTGAATTGCGTTATCTGATGTTGGTCTCGCCTTTTTCCCTCCCTACTGTGTTTTTTCTCCCAGCCCTGACAGATCGGACCCTCAAATTGTGGTCCAGAATGACAGAGACCTTGCCAGGCCACAACACCAGTCACCTTCAAGATCCAGGCATGACTCTAAGTCTGGAAACCACCACCAGGGGAGACGCTCTCATTCCTCCTCCAGACACCGCTCCCAACGCCACGACAGCCGCTCTGACCGTAGAGCCTGCTGGGGATGTGGAACACGAGTTCCGGAGGGCAAGTCACTGTGTGACCGTTGCTATGCCCGGGCAACCAGGGAGAAAGAATCGGAGAACCAGTGTCTGGAGACTCTTGTCAAACGAGTGGTACAGCAGTCCCTGAAGGAGCTAGATCCTCCCCACACATTGAGCCAGTCTACTACACTATCTGGCCCCCCGGCGGATGAATCCCGTGAAGATCCGGGCACTTCACAGCCGTACGTGGCCTCCCTTGACTCCTCGGATGATGATCCTCAGGAAGTAGAGGAAGTCGGAGGCTTTGATTTCAGTATGGTGTCACCCTTAATTAAGGCAATCAAGGAGGCTCTTAAATGGGAGGACCCCTCTACTCCCCCGGCCAAGCAGAAGAAATTCTTCAAACATTTGGGGAAAGAACGCACAAGTTTCCCGCTCCTTTCTGAGCTGAAGGAGATCATTGACGAGGAATGGAGTAAGACGGACAGGAAGTCCTCTATGACAAATAAGACCTCCAGATTATACCCCTTCAAGTCAGAAGAGGTGAAGTATCTGGAGAATGCTCCCCTTGTAGACGCAGCTCTAATGCGTCTAGCTAAGCATATTACACTTCCTTTGGAAGATGCAGTGTCCTTCAAGGATGGTCTTGAAAGAAGGATCGACCAAGACCTGAAGAGGATTTACGGGTTGGCCGGAACGGCCTGCAAACCTGCTTTTGCTCTGGCAGCCATGTCAAAGGCTATGGAGGCCTGGACGGAGAATGTGGATTCCTTCCTTAAAGGAGTTTCAGAGGAGCTAGCGGGAAGTTCAGCAGCTGCAGAATTGAAGCTAGCGGCGGTGTTCTTGGGGGAGGCATCCATCGACTTGATTCGCCTATTGGCGCGAATTATGCTGTCATCGGTCACGGCCAAACGGGCCTTATGGTTACGTCCTTGGCTTGCTGACCCCGTTTCCAAACAGGCTTGGTGTAAAATCCCCTTCGAGGGATCTTCGCTGTTTGGCAATAAGCTAGACGATGCCATAACACGAGCCACAGGTGGCAAGTCGGGGTTTCTCCCCCAGGACAGGTGCCTTCTTGGTCGGAAGAAGCCGCAGTTCAGAAGACGCTCTCCGGAGCGCTCTAGGGAAGCTCGCTCCTACAAGCCCGGTAGGGACTTTAGAAAGAATTGGAGCAGGGGCCAGACATCTTTTCGCAAGTCCACTAAAGGCCAGGCACCCAGTGGCCGTGAACAGGCGAAGTCTTTTTGAGACTTCAAAAAGGCGGGTCGGGTGGGGGCACGGCTGCGCCTCTTCCGGCACGTTTGGGTGGCCTCGATCTCAGACTTTTGGGTAATAAAGACAGTCTCGTCAGGTCACAGATGGACCTTCTCCAGTGCTTCGCCCCCCAGATTTGTCCCCACTCTTCTACCCCGGTCGCAAGATCAAAAGCAAGTGCTTTTGTCCTATGTGGATCTCCTGAAGTCTCAAGGAGCAGTGGTGCGCGTCCCGAGGGACGAGTGGTTTCAGGGAATATACTCCCCTCTTTTCCTGGTTCAAAAGAAGAGTGGCTCTTGGCGCCCGGTCATAGACCTGACCTACCTCAACGAGTTTATAGAGCCAGGGAAATTCAAGATGGAAACGCTGTCGACTATTCAGCAAGCTATTCAGCCAGGCGATTGGATGATTTCCATCGACTTAAAGGACGCTTATTTCCACGTCCCGATAGAGGAAGGGTTTCACAAATACCTCCGCTTCCAAGTAGGGCAAGATCATCTTCAGTTTATCTGCCTCCCCTTCGGATTGACGACATCCCCCCGGGTCTTCTCAAAAATCCTTCTGGCCACGGTAGCTCACATAAGACTGAAGGGGGTACGTCTTTACCACTACCTCGACGACCTCCTGGTGTTGTCGCAAAGCAGGGAACAGCTGCTGGCCCATCGAGAACAGGTGATCTCCACCCTTTCCAGTTTTGGGTGGCTCCTGAACTTGGCAAAAAGTCATCTAAAACCAACGCAACGCCTAATATACCTAGGAGCTCAGTTCGACACTGTAAGAGGCACCATTTCCCTTCCACTACAGAAAATTCCGGTGGTACGAGACAGGATTTCTCGGGCTATACATACCTCACACCTAAAAGCCTCTCAGTGTCTGGAAATTATCGGTACAATGGTTTCCACGACGCCCATGGTCAAGTGGGCCTTGTGGAGGTTACGTCCCTTCCAATCGGGGTTTCTGCAGCAATGGAGAACAGGGGACAAGAGTCAAGTCATCCGGGTGACCTCGTCAATGAGGAACAGCCTCTTTTGGTGGCTTCAACGCAAGAATCTCCTGGCATGTCATTCCATCGTTCCTATCTCCTGGGTTGCGGTGACGACCGACGCCAGCGGGACGGGTTGGGGGGCCCTCTGCGGCTCGAACCTCGCCCAAGGCAAATGGGACCCCTGCCGTGTAGTCCCAGGTTCGAACGTTCTAGAACTCAGGGCGGCCTGGTGTGCTCTACAGGCCTTTTCTCATCTACTGAAAGGGAAGACAATACTATTAAGAATGGACAACACAACGGCTGTCGCCTACGTGAAGAGGCAAGGGGGTACCCGGAGTACCACTCTCCTTCGAGAAGTCGAGCCCATTCTTTCATGGGCGCAGAAGAATCTTTGCAATATCTCGGCAGTGTTTATCCCAGGAGTCCAGAATGCTCAAGCGGACTTCCTTTCATGCATCGAACTGGACAACAACGAGTGGTCTCTTCACGTGGAGACGTTCAGTTGGGTCTCCTCACTGGGGATCATCCCTGAGGTAGATCTGTTCGCCTCGCGCCACAACTTCAAACTGGAGAAATTTTACACCAGAGGCCGTTGCAGTCAGGCTCTCGGGTCAGATGCACTGACGGATCTTTGGAGGTTCAGCAAGGCATACGCCTTCCCGCCACTCCCAGTCATCCTGAGATTCCTGCGGAGACTCCGTTCAGAGAAAGTCGAAGTATTGATGATAGCTCCATACTGGCCGAACAGACCCTGGTTCCCTCTCCTTGTCCAACTCAGCTTCAGGGACCCGGTGCCTCTCCCTCTCAGGCCGGACCTTCTTTCCCAGGGGTCAGTCCTACACCCGTGCCCAGCAGTGCTGAGACTGATGGTCTGGTTCTTGAGAGGGAGAGGCTGATTTCGCTTGGTTGCGCTCCTACAGTAATATCTACGCTTATGAGTTCAAGAAGATCCAGCACTAATAGAGTTTACAGCAGAATCTGGTCTAAATTTGTGAATTTTTGCTCCTCTAGCGGCAGGTCTTTTAGACACCCGGGGGTGCAAGATATACTCAGCTTCCTACAAACAGGCTTAGATCTTCCATTATCTATCAGCTCGCTTAGAGTTCAGGTCTCTGCACTGTCGGCCTTCTCTGGGTCCTCCTGGGCAACTAATCCTCTAATTCGACAATTTTTTCGTGGCGCCTCAAGGCTCAAGCCTCAAAGGAGATCCAGGTTCCCCAAATGGGACCTGCCACTTGTCTTAGACTCAATCTCCGGACTCAGTACTTCGGGGCCTTCCCCGCTCTCTATCAAGGACTTCTCAGCTAAAGTAGTCTTTCTAGTAGCTATCACATCTGCAAAAAGTTTCTGAGATTGGCTCTCTGGGTTGTGAAGAACCCTTCTTAACATTCTTCCCGGATCGGGTGGTACTTATCCCAATGCTGGGATCTAACCCAAAAGTGTCCTCGGTGTTCCATGATAATCAAGAGATAGTCTTGCCCACGTTTAGGTCTCTGGAGTCCGCTGAGATTCATCCTCTGGATGTAGGGGAAGCAATTAAAGAATATCTAACAATGACTTCTCCCTTCAGGCATTCTAACCAGGGGCGTTGCTAGGTGGCAAAAAGACCAGGGGCTTCAGCCCGAAGTCCGATGTTGGCACCGATGGGGGGGGGGGTCGTGAGTGGTCATGGCACGGGGTTTTTTGGCTGAGCGCTGGGGTTGTGTGGCGGGGGGTAAGCTTACTTGCTGGTTGCTGCCTGGGGCTTAGCAGTGCCCATCAATTTTGACCACTAATCTCAGCTACCTGACACACTGACCTACCTAACATACACTGACCTGACATACATACATATATACATACACCTACCTAACATACGCTGGCCTGACATACACTGACCTGACATACATACACCTACCTAACATACACTGACCTGACATACATACATACACCTACCTAACATACACTGACCTGACATACATACACTGACCTGACATACATACATACACCTACCTAACATACACTGACCTGACATACATACATACACCTACCTGACATACACTGACCTGACATACATACATACACCTACCTAACATACACTGACCTGACATACATACATACACCTACCTAACATACACTGACCTGACATACATACACCTACCTAACATACTGACCTACCTAACATACTGACCTACCTAACATACTGACCTACCTAACATACACCTACCCAACATACACTGACCTGACATACATACATACACCTACCTAACATACACTGACCTGACATACATACATACACCTACCTAAATTACACTGACCTGACATACATACACTGACCTGACATACATACATACACCTACCTAACATACATACACCTACCTAACATACACTGACCTGACATACATACATACACCTACCTAACATACACTGACCTTACATACATACACTGACCTACCTAACATACACTGACCTGACATACATACATACACCTACCTAACATACACTGACCTGACATACACTGACCTACCTAACATACATACACTGACCTCACCTACCTGACCAGGAGACAGACTTCATGTGTCCAGGTGTCCTGCAGTTCAGTTCAGCTGTAGTGTGCGGTGTGCAGCCCACGCATCATGTGGCACAGCAGGCAGCCAAAGGAGAGGAGAGGAGACTGCTTGAATTTCATCGCCTGGACCTTGGAGCTCCAGGCTTTGTCCTGCACGTAGATATACAAAGTATAGCCTGCCTCCCAGTCCCAGCACGGCCAGCAGGCACAAGGCGGTATGGAGAAGACTCTTCTGCCTCCTGCTGCACACTCCGGTGCCCATGATCAGACACACCGAGATCCGGAGCTCTTCACTCTGCCATCCGCCCCCAGCAC